>NW_018365153.1:4521-6898 GCF_002078875.1 Numida meleagris
TTGCATTGTGCTGTATTCCATAGTATTGTGTTTGAGTTAGGGTTAGGGTTAAATTTAGGGCTACGGTTGCACTGCGTTGCTTTGCATTGGGTTAGGGTTAGTGGTTAGGGTTAGCAGTTAGTGTTAGGGTCAGGGTTAGGGTCAGGGTTGCATTGCATTCCCTTGCTTTGCATTGCATTGTTGTGGATTTCATTGCATTTCGTTTCCCCTTTCTTTGCGGGGCCACCAACGCCTTCTTTTTGCTTTTCCAGACCCCGCTTTTGGATGCTGAATCCTCCCTGGACTATGGACACAGCCTTACCCAGGTGGGAATGCTGCAGAGACACGAGCGTGGCGCTCAGAGAAGGGTTGATGGGGGGAGAAATGAATGGAAGGCTGTGTTGGCGGGGGTGCCCTGTTGGGACCTTGATCCTTTGGGATCGACCATTCCTGGGGCCGGGGATGGAGATCCCGGGGTGCTGGGACGGGGGGCACGCAGGCACTGGGCGGGTTCAGCACAAAGATTTGCAAGGTGCTCTCAGTGCCCAAGCCTCCCACGCACCACAGAACCTCATTTCCCTTCCAGGCATCCTCGGAGAAGATCTGGCGAGCCGGGAAGCTCCTCTTCACCTTCCTCACCAGCACCAGCCCCGGCCTCATCCGGGACCACAAGCATCACCTGCGGCACCACAGGTGGGACCGCCAGCACCCACCGCACCCTTGGGGACATGGCCCGGGGGGGCTCCTGGGTGCTGCAGCCCCGTGGTTGGGGTTTTCCTCATGCTACCCTTCCCCTTGCAGGAGGTGCTGCTCCGGGAAGGAGCTGGTGGACTGGATGCTGAACGCAGAGCTGGGCATCCAGACGCGGAGCCAAGCCATCGGCGTGGGGCAGGTGCTGGTGGACGGCGGGGTCCTGACCCACGGTGAGAGGGTCCCCAAGGGCGCACCCGGTCACCCGTGGGCGCAGGCCCCAGCTCACGCTCTCTTCCCTCCCCGCAGTGAAGCAGGAGTGGCATTTCCAGGACAAGGACACCCAGTTCTATCGTTTTGCTGAGCTGGAGCTGAGCCCTGAGCACCGCATGGGGCTGAGGGATGCGGAGGAGCTGCTGGAGGCGGTGACCTTCCTGGCACAGCTGGGGCCCGACGCACTGCTCACCATGGCCCTGCGCAAACCGTGAGTGCTGGGAGGCTCCTGGGGGGCTCCTGGGGGCTCGCTTCCATCCTACTCCATGCACAGCTGGAGGTGCTGCGGATAGGGTATCCTGAGCATCCTTTCCCCTGCTGAAGCTGGGGAGGGTACAGGAGGGGGTCCAGGGCTTTGAGATGCTCCCAGTGGCCGCTTACCCCCCCTGCCCCCCCCTTCCCAGACCTGCCCAGCGCACGGAGGACGAGCTGGAGCTCATCTTTGAGGAGCTGCTCCACATTAAAGCCGTGGCTCACCTCTCCAACTCGGTGAGTGTGGGCTGCACCCTGCTGCCCTCGTGCGTGCATCCAAAATCCTCCTGCATCCCATTGCTTTCCCTCTTCCGGGCATCCTCCCGCTCTCCTGGCCCTTTGCAGCCACCCCTGGGACCCCGTTGTCACCCCGTGTGTCCCCCTCCACGCTCGGTCCTGAGGGTGGCTGCCTCTTGCTGCAGGTGAAGCGGGAGCTGGCGTCCGTGCTGATGTTCGAGTCGCACCAGCGAGCTGGCACCGTGCGTGAGTGTCCCCACTGAATTCCGTGTGCTGGGGGATGGGGTGGCATCTAGGACAAGGCCCCCAGGTTGGGTGGGCGTTGCTGTCGGGGTGGATGCTCCTGCTGGCCCTATGCAGCAGAGGTGGATGGGTGGGATGGGGCGGATGAGGGTACTTTGGGGTCTCACCCGTCCGGCTGTGGGTTATTGGGGTGGGGGCTGATGAGTGATGCTCGGGGTCTCACTCTCGCCACCATTTCCCCCGCAGTGTTCAGCCAAGGGGATAAAGGCACCTCGTGGTACATCGTCTGGAAGGGTTCGGTGAACGTGGTCACCCACGGCAAGGTAGGTGCGTCCCCACGCCGCCACCCCATCCTCAGTGCCACCTCGGTGCCACGGTGCAGCCCATTTCGCCAACCTGGCACGGGTTAGGTTCGGGTTCTGGTTAGCCCTGTCCCCTTGCAGGGCTTAGTGGCCACGTTGCACGAAGGGGACGACTTCGGGCAACTGGCGCTGGTGAACGACGCTCCCCGAGCAGCCAGCATCATCCTGAGGGAGGACAACTGCCACTTCCTGCGGGTGGACAAGCAGGACTTCAACCGCATCCTCAAGGTGGGCAGCTCTCCTGGGGGGTCCCTGTGCTGGGCACCATGCCAGCACCTTCCCGGGGCTGTGGGATGTGGGGTTTGCTCCGGGATGTGCAGAGTGTGGTGGCTGCAGGGGGA
>NW_018365154.1:0-1121 GCF_002078875.1 Numida meleagris
GGGGAAGAGATTGGGCTAGCGGGGCGGTGCGGGTGGCTAGCGGGATGCAGGCCTGGCCCCGGGCTACCAGGGCCACCAGGGGACGTCTCGTGGCCACCACTGGCCACCATTGACCACCAATGGCCACCAATGGCCACCAACGACCACCACTGACCACCACTGACCACCACTGGCCACCATTGGCCACCAATGACCACCAATGACCACCAGTGGCCTCCAATGACCACCACTGGGCACCATTGGCCACCAATGACCACCAGTGGAAGCCATTGGCCACCGATGACCACCAATGGCCACCAGTGGCCACCAATGACCACCATTGGCCACCACTGGCCACCAGTGGCCACCAATGCCCACCAATGACCACCAGTGGCCATCAATGACCACCACTGACCTCCAATGACCACCAATGGCCACCAATGACCACCAGTGGCCACCAATGACCACCAATGACCACCAGCGGCCACCATTGACCACCAGTGGCCACCAATGACAACCAGCGGCCACCATTGACCACCACAGACCACCAATGGCCACCATTGACCACCAATGACCACCAGCGGCCACCATTGACCACCACAGACCACCAATGGCCACCACTGACCACCAATGACCACCAGCGGCCACCATTGACCACCATTGACCACCAATGGCCACCAATGACCACCATTGACCACCAATGACTACCAGTGGCCACCATCGACCACCAATGACCACCAATGACCTCCACTGGAAACTACTGGCCACCATTGATCACCATTGACCACCAATGGCCACCATTGGCCACCAGTGGCCACCACTGACCACCAATGACCACCATTGGCCACCAGTGGCCACCATCAACCACCAATGACCACCATTGACCACCATTGGCAACTACTCGCCACCATTGACCACCATTGACCACCAGTGGCAGCCATTGGCCACCGATGACCACCAATGTCCATCAATGGCCACCGATGACCACCAATGTCCATCAATGGCCACTGATGTCCACCAATGTCCACCAGTGGCCACCAATGTCCACCAATGTCCACCAGTGGCCACCAATGTCCACCAATGACCACCAGTGGCCACCAATGTCCACCAATGACCACCAGTGGCCACCGATGACCACCATT
>NW_018365154.1:5481-7058 GCF_002078875.1 Numida meleagris
ATCTTGGAGGTCTTCTCCAACCTCAACTCTATGGTTTTACGGTGGGGATGGATTGGATTTGGAGATCTTGGAGGACTTCTTCAATCTCAACTCTATGGTTTTACAATGGGCACAGGTTGGATTTGGAGATCTTGGGTGACTTCTCCAACCTCAACTCTATGGTTTTACTATGGAGATGAGTTGGATTTGGAGATCTTGGAGAAATTCTCCAATCTCAACTCTATGGTTTTACAACGGGCACAGGTTGGACTTGATGATCTTGGAGCACTTCTCCAGCCCAATGATTCCATGGGTGGGGATGGGTAGGATTTCATGACCTTAGAGATCTTCTCCATTAATTTTAATGTTTGATGGTGGGAACCCACCAACAGCTGGATCTGATGACCCTCGAGATCTCCTCTCAACACTAATTCTAAGGTTCTGTGGTGGGAACCCATCAACAGTTGAACTTGATGACCTTAGACAACTCCTCCAACCTTAATTCCATGGTTCTACGATGGGGACGGGTGGGACCTGATGACCTTAGACATCTCCTCCAACCTTAATTCCATGCTTCTATGGTGGGAACCCATCAACAGTTGGACCCAATGACCCTCGAGATCTCCTCCAACCTTAATCCCATGGTTCCATGGTGGGAACCCATCAACAGTTGGACCCGATGACCCTTGAGATCTTCTCCAACCTTAATTCTAACCTTGCATGGTGGGAACAGGTGGGACCTGATGACCTGAGACATCTCCTCCAACCTTAATCCCATGGTTCCATGGTGGGAACCCATCAACAGTTGGACTTGATGACCTTCGAAACTTCCTCCAACCTTAACTCTAAGGTTCCACAGTGGGGATGGGTGGGACCTGATGACCTGAGACATCTCCTCCAACCTTAATCCCATGCTTCTATGGTGGGAACCCACCAACAGCTGGACTTGATGACCCTCGAGATCTCCTCCAACCTTAATTCTAAGCTTCTATGGCGGGGATGGGTGGGACCTGATGACCTCAAACATCTCCTCCAACCTTAATCCCATGGTTCTGTGGTGGGAACCCAAAAACAGTTGGACCCGATGACCCTTGAGATCTCCTCCAACCTCAATTCTAACGTTCTATGATGGGGACAGGTGGGACCTGATGACCTCAAACATCTCCTCCAACCTTAACCCCATGGTTCTACAGTGGGGATGAGTTGGGGTTGCACTCGGCGACCTCAGAAGCCTTCTGCAACCCGACCCCCACGACGCCGGGGGCTGTGGGGCTGGGGGGCTCACCTCGTTGCGCGAGAGGTCGAGGATCTTCAGGCCGGCGGCCTTCTGCGCCAGCTCCGAGAGGTCGTCCAGGCGGTAGAGTTTGTTGCTGCTCAGGTTGAGGGACTGCAGCTGCGGAGACGTGGGAGGGGGTGGGCGGTCAGCGAGACCCCCGGCTCCCGGAGGGGGGGGGATCAGGGGGGGGGAAGGAGGACCCCATCCCTGCTGCTCACCTCGGGGATGTTCTCCTCGATGATGCGCAGCACCACCATCATGCAGCTGCGCTGGTTCAGCACCACGTCGATGCTCTGCGACACCAGGTCTGCGGGAGGGGACA
>NW_018365155.1:0-1595 GCF_002078875.1 Numida meleagris
ATCTCTATGGTTTTCTCCCCATCTCTATGGTCATCTCTATGGTTGCTTCCAAGTCTCTATGGTCATCTCTATGGTTTTCTCCCCATCTCTATGGTTCTCTGCAAATCTCTATGATCATCTCTATGGTTTTCTCCCCATCTCTATGGTCATTTCTATGTTTGCCTCCAAGTCTCTATGGTCATCTCTATGGTTTTTCTCCCCATCTCTATGGTTCTCTGCAAATCTCTATGGTCATCTCTATGGTTTTCTCCCCATCTCTATGGTCATCTCTATGGTTGCCTCCAAATTTCTATGGTCATCTCTATGGTTCTCCCCCACGGTCCTCCCACCATCTCTATGGTCATCTCTATGATCATCTCTATGCTCCTTCTGCATCTCTATGGTCATCTCACAAACATTTCTGCAATCATCTCTATGGTTATCTCTCTGGTCCCTACAGTCCTCCCACTTGCTCTAGAGTCCTCCAATGTCCCTATAGTCCTCCCACCCCCTCTCTATGGTCCTCCAACTCTCTCGACGGTCCTCCAATGCCCCTACAGTCCTCCTACCCCCTCTCTATGGTCCTCCCACTTGCTCTACAGTCCTCCAACGTCCCTACAGTCCTCCCGCCCCCTCTCTATGGTCCTCCCACTCGCTCTACGGTCCTCCAACGTCCCTACAGTCCTCCCACCTCCTATGGTCCTCCCACTCGCTCTACGGTCCTCCCACCCCCTCTCTATGGTCCTCCCACGTCACTACAGTCCTCCCACCTCCTCTCTATGGTCCTCCCACTCTCTCTACGGTCCTCCAATGCCCCTACAGTCCTCCCACCCCCTCTCTATGGTCCTCCCACTTGCTCTACAGTCCTCCAACGTCCCTACAGTCCTCCCATCCCCTCTCTATGGTCCTCTCACTCTCTCTACGGTCCTCCCACCCCCTCTCTATGGTCCTCCCACTCTCTCTCCAGTCCTCCAACATCCCTACCGTCCTCCCATCCTCTCTCTATAGTCCTCCCACTCTCTCTACGGTCCTCCCACTCTCTCTCCAGTCCCCCAACATCCCTACAGTCCTCCCACCCCCTCTCTATGGTCCTCCCACTCGCTCTACAGTCCTCCAACGTCCCTACAGTCCTCCCACCCCCTATGGTCGTCCCACTCTCTCTAGGGTCCTCCCACCCCTTCTCTATGGTCCTCCCACGTCACTACAGTCCTCCCACCTCCTCTCTATGGTCCTCCCACTCTCTCTACGGTCCTCCAGTGCCACTATGGTCCTCCCACCCGCTCTCTATGGTCCTCCCACGTCCTCTATGGTCCTCCTACCCCCTCTCTATGGTCCTCCCACTTACTCGATGGTCCTCCCACCCGCTCTCTATGGTCCTCCCACTCGCTCTACAGTCCTCCAACGTCCCTACAGTCCTCCCACCCGCTCTCTATGGTTCCCCCTACGTCTCTCACTCACCTCTCTCCGATCAGCGCCCGTTCGCCCCCCGAGAAGCTGCCGCCGCGGCACCGCCCCCACTCCCGCTGCCAAAAAAACCACCACGTTTCACCCCAAAATTCCCTCCCTCCCCCCAAATTACTTTCCCTCGCCCCCCACACCACACACCTTCATTATCT
>NW_018365155.1:5600-6876 GCF_002078875.1 Numida meleagris
CCCCCGCTCCCCCCCGCACCTCCGCGGGTTTGCGGCGTTTGTTTGTGTCTCCCACGGGACCGGAAGTGGCGGGGCGCTGGGGCCGGAAGAGGCGGGGCTTTCGGGCGGAAATGGGCGCGGCGCCGGGCGGAAAAGGTCGCGGCTTCAACCGGAAGTGCCGTCTAGAAAGCCGGAGCAGAAGCGGCCGGTGTTCGCGGCCGGAAGAGGCGTGGCTTCCACCGGAAACGGGCGCGGTGATAGACAGGAGAGGCCAGTGGCTCGAACCGGAAGCGTGCAAACACCGGAAGAGCCGTCAGACCGGAAGTGCGACGCTTGCCGCCCGGAAGAGGCGCCGCGCTCAAGGACCGGAAGTGCGGGTGAGGCGACGGGAGCAGCGCGGCGCTGATTGGCTGCGCGAAGCCACGCCCTCCCCCACCTCCTCCCAACCGCTCAAAGCGGAAGAGACACACGGGGGTCGCTGACGTCACTTCCGGTGATCGTTTATTGGTCCGCGGAGCCCCGCACTAGGAAGAGGGCGGGGTTTAAAGGCCGGGTGTGGGGCAGAAGGGCTGGGGGCAGAGCTTATGGGGCACGGGGAGGGCGGGGAGGGGCTTTGGGGCCAACGGGAGGCTCTGATTGGCTCCTGGGATGAGCTCAGCCAATGAAACGCTGCCATTCGGGCAATGGGAGCGGCTCGACCAATCAGGACGCTCCGCCCGGCTAAAGGAACGCTGCGATTGGCCGAAAGGAATGGCTTGACCGACGGGAGGCAGCCATTGGCCGACGCGAGGCTGCGGCTGGCCAATAGGAATGCAGGATTGCGCCCTGAGCATGACATCAGCCCCAAGATGGCGCCCGGAAGTGCCGCCATCAAACGGCGCCGACCAATGGGAGGGCACGGCAGCGCGCAAGGAACCAATCAGCGGCGAGCGGCCATCTTGGGGTGGCCAGCCAATGAGGACGGAGGAGGGCGGCCATCTTGGATGGGCGAACCAATGAGGACGGGGGAGGGCGGCCATCTTGGACGGTTAACCCATGACGGTGACGGCGGCGGCCATCTTGGATCAGCCGACCCCCCCCCCCGGTGATGGCGGCCATCTTGGAGTCGCCAGCTCACGATGTAGGCGGCCATCTTGGAATGACCAACCCATGATGGCGGCCATCTTGGAGTCGCCCGCTCACGATGTAGGCGGCCATGTTGGAACGGCCAACCCATGACGGTGGCAGCCATCTTGGAACGATCAAGTCACGATGCAGGCGGCCATCTTGTCCACCCAATGCATGACGGTGGTGGCCA
>NW_018365156.1:0-1421 GCF_002078875.1 Numida meleagris
GGGGGGGGGGGGGAGGGGGGGGGTTCAGCACCAAGCACCCACCTCGCTGTGAAGAGAGGAGGAGCAGGGGGAAGGAAAAGAAAAGCTAAAGATTATCTGTGTTTCAGTTGCACTGGGGTACGTTTCTTTACCCGTTTTGATGCTAATGTCTCATTTAGTACGTTGCATGTGTCTTTTTTTTTGTTGTTTCGTTTCGTTTCGATTTTTTTTTTTAATTAAATAAAAGAGAAAAAATGTGTATATTTTTGGCAATTTAAGGTAATGTAGCTAAGATATATTTTTTTCACGCTGCTTGACTGTTCTTTATTATAATAAATAATATTAATATGAACCTGGGAGACGTCGTTAATGCAACTCTGTGTGGGTGCAGATGCTCACGCCTGCAGCTCCCCAAAGGCAGCAGAGGCAGAGAGGGGCCGTGCACTCGGTGAGGGGCTCTGGGGGGAGCAGGCAACCAATGCTGCTCTCCTTGGGGGTACCATAAAACCTCCCAGTGCCCAATCTGTCTGCAAACCTCCTGCAGAGCGCACAGCGCTCCATGCAGTGGTGATAAAGGCTTTGCATCCGTGCAAAGGACACCGACGCGGTGCTCGTCCAGCGCAGCAGTCCCCGTGTCCCAGGTGAGAAGCTGGCGTTGCTCTGCTCCTTGCTGGTGCCCTCGGCGTTGCGGTGAGGTTGCTTGAAAGGGTGAAGCAGCAGCTTCCCAGCAGCAGGCCTGAACGCACAGCTCACTCGTGTCTCCTTGTTTCCAGGCAGAAAAGCAGAGGGACAGCAAGGAGGAGTTTGCTCGGGAGCAGCTCTCCTGCGCTTTGCTCCTCCAGGGCCACAGGCTCTGCAAAACCCAGCAGGGCTCGGGGACATCGTGCGAGGAGCTCCCCGGGACGGGAAGAGCAGAGGCAGCTGAAGGTTATGAGCAGTGGAGTGCAGCTGCTGCCCCTCGGGGTCGTTCTCGCAGCGCTCAGCGGTGGGGGGGGCTCCGAGGGCTGAGGTTCCACGGGGTCGGGGGCGGCTGCAGGGGCGCGGCCATCGCGGCTGCTGGAAAAGCAGGTTTTCCCCAGTAGTTGAGTGTCCAAAACCAGAAGAAAATAAGAAAAAGAAGAAGAGGAAGAAGGAAAAAAAAAGGAGAGGAGAGGAAGAAAAAGAAAAGAAAAAAAAAGGAAAAAGAAAAAAGAAAGTGAAAGAAAAAAAAGGAAAAGAAAAAAAGAAAGAAAAAATTATAAAGGAAAAGGAAAGAAGAACAAGAAAAAAAAAGAAAAAGAAAAAAGGAAAAAAAGAAAAAGGAAGAGAAGAAAAGAGAAAGAAAAGAGAAGAGAAGAGAAGAGAAGAGAAAAAGAAAAAGGGAAAAAGAAAAAGGGAAAAAGAAAAAGGGAAAAAGAAAAAGGGAAAAAGAAAAAGGGAAAAAGAAAAAGGGAAAAAGAAAA
>NW_018365156.1:4721-7057 GCF_002078875.1 Numida meleagris
AGCTGGGGACCGCGCAGGGGGGGAAGGTGGGGGCCATGGGCGAGCACTCACCCTCGGCCACGGGGTACGCGGCGTAGAATTCGCGGCGACGCTTCATCTCATCTGCGAGAGAGAGGGGGGTGTGAAGGGAGGGGAGGGCGGGGGAGGGGCACAGCCGGGGGTTCCGCACCGCTCCGCACCTGTGAACAGCCCCGGGACGAGCTTGTACACCACGTCCTGCAGCGTTCTGTCTGACCTGCGGGGAGAGGAAACGAGAAACGGCGGTGGGAGCGGCGTTTCCATCTCCCCCACCCCAATTCCCCATCCCTCCTCACCTTCCCCCCCCCGCGTCCCATCTCCTCCCACGTCCCAGCCCCACATCTCCCTCGGTGAGGGGGGGGGGCCCGCCCTCACCTGATGCTGAGGAGGGGTCTGGTTTTGTGCACCTGGGCGTCGCACATGGGGCAGTACTTATTGGCCTCCAGGTAGCGCACGATGCAGGTTTTGCAGACTGCGGGGAGAGACGCAGCGCCCCACTGAGTGGGGCAGCACCCTGTGCCCCCTCCCCTTCCCCCTCCCCGCCCCACGGCAGCCCCACGGAGTGGGGCACCCGGGCCCACTCACAGGAGTGCAGGCACTCCACGATGGTGGCGGCGTCGATGAAATACCCCCCGCACAGCGCGCACATCAGGTGCGGGTTCAGCTCGGTGATCTTTATCCGGGTGGTCCTGTGCATGTTGCAGCAGCTCCGCCCTGAGGGGGGGGGGTAGGGGGGGGAACGACACGCGGGGCGGCCGCTCAGTGCCAAACCGGGACCTCCAGCACACGGCCCCGGCACCCACACCGCACCACCCCCCCCCCCCTCGTCGCCCTGCTCCCCTGCATCAGGACTGCATCCCCGAGCACATCCCCAGCCCCCTTCTGCCTGCAGCTGCCCGGGCTGCACACGCACACGTGCACACACGAGTGCACGCACTCACATGCACGAGTGCTTTGGTTTTGTTGGATGGAAGAGGCGCTTCAGCCTTCTCCACCTCTCGGTTTCTATAGAAACTCCGGAGTCCGCGGCCGGGCACTGTGGGCACCTGTGCACAGTGGGGTGTGCACGGATGGGCGTGCACAGGGGTGTGTGCAGAGAGGAGTGCATGGATGGGTGTGCATGGGTGGGCGTGCAGGGGTGGGCGTGCACAGGGCTGTATGCAGGGGAGAGTGCACGGAGGGGTGTGCACGGAGGGGTGTGCAGGGCCAGGTGTGTGCGGGTCGGAGCCGTGCGGGCAGTGTCCCCCAGCACCACGAGGGACGCCCGCTCCATCCGTGCCGCTTTCGGAGCCAGGGCCCAAAATCACCGCAGTTTTATGGTTTCCATGGCAACCCCCACTCTCAGCAGCCCGAGCATGGCTGCACCCACCCGAAGGGCGCGGACACGGGCAACAACCGCTGCTGCTCGCGGGCAGCACGGGGGGTGCACGGGGCGCGTGCACGGGGGGCGTGCACGGGGTTTGCACAGGGTGCGTAGGGGGTGCGCACTGGGATGTGCACGGGGTGTGCAGAGGGGGTGCGATGGAGCTGCGCGTGTGCACACAACGGGGACCCCCCCCTCCCCGCCCCATTCCGACACCGCCCCCTCCCCGCGCTGTCCCGCGGGTATTTCCCCTTTGCGTTCCCCGGGGGGGCGGGGGCAGCAGGGGCTGCGCTCATAGCCCCCCCCGCCCCCCTCCCCCAGCAGGAGCTCCCCGGGCCGGGGGGCAGCGGCACGCTGCGGGTCTCCCGGGGGGGGGCACTGAGCCACCGGCGCAAACCGGTTCCGCTGCGCCCGGTGCGTTATAACGAACAGCCGCGGTTTCCTTCGGGGGGCGAACGCAACCGGACCCCCCTGGGCGTCACACGGCGACGTGCCGCGGGCCCGGGGGGGGGGGCCTGTCCCGGAGCCCTCTCCCCAAATCCCCAGAGCAGGGGGGGGGAGAGGGGGGGCGGGAAGGGCGTCTCAAAGTCACCGCTCGCTCGGGGCCGCACGGACGCATCGGGACGGGGCACGCGGCGAACCGACCCCCCCCGGCGGGACCCCCCCGCCCCCGCGTGTGTCCCCGCGCCCCGGCGATGGGTGACACTGCACCGGGGCACGGGCACGCGCGTGAACGGAGCGGGTCACACCCCCCCCCGCCCGCGGTGACACCCCCCGCCCGGACACGCGCGGGACACGGACACGCGCGACCCCGCGCTCCCCCCGTTCGCAGCCCCCGGGGGGGGGCACACGCACACGCACACGCTCTGGCGGGGGTGGGGGGGGGCCGGGCAGCTCAGGAGGGGATCGTTGCCCCCCCGCTGCCCGCACCCTTTGTACCGAGTCCGCCTGCCCC
>NW_018365157.1:0-6965 GCF_002078875.1 Numida meleagris
GAAGATAGATATGTGCTGGCTCTTCCCCTGCTATAGCCCGAATTCGTAGCCTGCCCTTCTTTACAATCTCTGCCAGGTGTCTTATCCGTGACTGCACTGATTGTCGCAGTTGTAATGCTGGGCAGACCCATTCAAGTACACGGGCCACTTCTCCCCCCTTTTTCTTTTCAAGCTGCGTGACAGCCCCCATTACCTGCAGAGGTAGTGCAAATACTGTGAGATCCAAGGGCACGTCTGGCAGCCGACGTTGAACAAAACGGTCAGCAAGCTGTTGAAGCAAGCGGCAGATAGTTGCAGCCTGTAAGGGGGACACTGAAACGCGAGCGGCAGGATCAGTGCCTTGCAGCAATGGTCGCAAGATGTTTAAGTCATCCGTCGAAAAGCCGATCACCGGCCGAAGCCATTGTAAGTCACCGAAGAGCCGCTGGACGTCATTGAGAGTCTGCAGGTCGTAATGAACAGACAGCTTCTGTGGCCGCACGATGCTGTCTGTAATAGTCCAGCCCAGGTATTTCCAAGGTGCTTCACGCTGGATCTTTTCCTGGGCAATCTGCAGACCTCTCTGGTGAAGCTGGACCTGTAAAAACTGCTCCTGCTCGGGAGAGAATGGAGCTGGCTGGGCTAATAAAATGTCATCCATATAGTGATAAATGATAGCATGCGGCCATTGGCGTCTGAACGGGGCTAAAGCCATGTCCACAAAAAGCTGGCAAATAGTTGGGCTATTTTTCATGCCCTGAGGGAGCACCACCCATTGAAATCTTGACGCAGGCATGCTCTTATTTACAGCCGGCACAGTGAAAGCAAACCGTTCAGAGTCAGCCGGATGAATTTTAATAGTAAAGAAACAGTCCTTTAAGTCAATAACAAGCAGATGCCAGGAACGCGGTATCATAGCAGGATTAGGCAAACCGGGCTGTAATGCACCCATTGACTGCATCTGGTTGTTAACCGCGCGGAGATCATGTAGCAAGCGATATTTTCCAGATTTCTTTTTAATAACAAAAATAGGTGTGTTCCACGGACTTGTCGAAGGCACGACATGCCCTAGCCGCAATTGTTCATCAACTAAGGTTTTTGCCTGCTCAAGGCTTTCTCGTTTTAACGGCCACTGCTCAATCCATACTGGAGTGTCAGTAATCCAGCGTAAACGGATTGGGAAAGCCAAAACAATGGCCGTCAGGGAAAAACAGATTTTCCGGACTCTGATGTGAGAACCAAACCGAGTTGGCTCATGACATCTCTACCAATTAATGCCTGAACCCCCACGGGCAAAGGCATAATGGTGAGACGACAGTGTGCCGATTTGTCATCAACAGTGACATGAATCAAATCAACGCTGCGACTCACTGCCACAGTGCCTCCGACCCCCTCAACCCCCTTTGTGACAGCTTCTGTAGCCCATTCCTGCGGCCAAATATGAGAAGCTATGATGGTAATATCGGCACCAGTGTCCAGCAGAGCCTGGATTTTACATTCTTTGTTTTGACACTGGAGCCTCGCTGTGGTGACTGGTCGATCCTGCATGGGCATTGTGAGCAGAGCCAGCCCCCCCGTTGAGCCAAACCCAGCATCGCCACGGGGTTCCTTACTCATAGGAGTCATAGCAGCAGTCAGATGGGGTAGCGGAATCAATTGAGCTATCCGGGACCCATTAGGAATGTGCATAGGTGGAAAATGTGTTTGAATAATAATATGAATGGTCCCCGTAGAGTCCTTATCTATCAGGCCAGGAAGAATCGTTAAGCCTCGCAAGCCTGCTGATGATCGCCCGATTAATAATGCCCCCACTGCCCGTCCCTGAATCAATAGAGGGGCGGTTGTGGTAGATGGGACTTTTGTAGGGCGATCATCAAGCAAGGTAACGTTTACTGCGGTTGCCAAATCCAATCCGAGGCTCCCTGTTGTTGCGGGGGACAACTCTGCTGAGCCATTTCCACCGTGGGGTTGGGTGCCGCTATTGTTGTCATCGCGCGGCGGCTCGCGCTCGGCCCCCCGTTTCCCATACCGCAAAGGTGAGTTTGATGGGTGTCATTTTTACAATTATCGCACCAAACCTTAACTTTACAATGCCGTTTCAAGTGGCCAGTGCAGCCGCAGCGAAAACAACGACCTTTTGACCGCTTGCTCCTGACACTCATGGCCTTGCCAGAAAACTGTACCAGCGGTTGAAATGCTGCAAAAACCTTATCCTGCGACGCAGCCAATTTTTCTCCCAGTTTTTCTCCCAAATCGTGGATCGCAGAAGCGACCATGGCCTGTGCCGAGGTGGGTACCCGAGACATGCGTTCTAGCATTTCCTCAAGGGTAGCATGTACCGGCAGGTTGGCTAAAATAGCCTTGGCAGCTGGAGTACAGTTTTCTAAAACGCACTGCCGCAGCAGAGCCCCCTTCATCCACTCAGGGAATTCTGCCTGAGCCACAGCCTCTGACAACTTATCTACAAAACTAGCAAAAGTTTCCTCACGACCCTGACGGATAGACAAATACGATGGAACAGGTTTAGAGGAACGAACCATGCCATAGGCTTCCTGCGCCAGTCGCATACTTTCAACGCAGACTGCAGGTCCCATCTGAACCTGCATCTCAGGGCGAGTAAACTGCTGAGTGCCTGTTAACTGCTCGGTTGTAACCTGAAACAACGGATCGCCCTGAGGTCGAGGGGTATGCGCGCTCATTTCGCACAGGCGCCGCCAGTGCGATTGCCAGAGTAACTGTTCTGAAGGTTTCATAATCATGCGCATAATAGCTTTAATATCTTCCGGGACTAGTATACTACTAGACCAGATATAGGTTAAAAGCTGCCTCGCGGGTTCACTGTGTAACCCGTGTTCCGAGACAGCAGCACGCAACTGCATCAGTGTTTTCCATCCCAGCGGGACATGCATTCCTTGAACCCCACCACCAGCTGCTGGCTCAAAACGAATGGGAAATGCCTGCCCTAGTATTTCAGCGGCATCCGTATCACCGCTCTCCAACGCCTGCTGAGCTATGTCAGCCCAGTTAGGGCGGGTAATTGGTGCAGCAGCAGCCGCACTCCCAGACACACATAGCTCATCAGGTAGGGGCGGCGGTGGAGGTGGGGGGGGGGGTAAATCCCCGTTGTCTCCTCCGGGAGGGAAAAGACTGGATCCGGGCTCAGGGCCCTCTGCAGCAGCGACAGGAGCGGAGGGAATAAGACCCCCCGTGTTTCTTACTGGGACCGGTATGCCCAAAGAAGGACACGGCCGGTCCTGGATACCTCCCTGAACCGCAGGTGCTGATAACCCCAGCTGTTTAGCTGCTTGACCTGCGACATCTTGCTCTACCTTATGGCGCTTAATACAGTTAATAATTTCGCGCCACGGCTTCATTAATTTCTTTGCCTCTTTCCTTTCATCAATTACATGATCCCATAGCGTATCCCCTAACGTACGCCATTCATCAACATTAAACAGCGTCCCAGCATGCAAAAACACACCCGACGAACGACCGTAATCTAACAAGTTAGGGATTAACTTCAACGTCCCCGCATCAACCCCCCGCTTTTCTAAAAAGCGTAATAAAAGTTGTTGGGCTACCTCCCGCTCCATCGTCGCAACACAATCAATCACCGGTGAAAACAGACGGAGCCACGCTGGCCAGGCGCTGTAGCCCCCGGAACAAGACGAAACCTGCTAAGCAGGCGGCACAAAAAGCCGCTCGCCGTCCGACCACGCACCTGATCGGGGGCCCCACGTTGGGCGCCAAATGTAGGAAAACACTTGGACACAGGGTCACCCCGACAGTCGGCAAAGGGAAAAGATAAACCCCCGCCTGCCCGCGTGGGAAGCAGCAACTCAGTATGAGTTCAAACAGCTCCATTTTATTAGGGCAGCAGCCCTCTCTTATATAGCACACTTGTTTACAAGCCAGGTGCCCCACACATATCAAAACAAGATAGGTGTTCCACAAACATTAAAAGTGTCTCACGAGAAAGTGTCTCAAAACGATATCATTTCTCAGGCTATTTTGGAGCACAGCACCAGCTGTTAATTAAAGCACTACAAGCAGTAAATTCCACACATACACAGCTTACTTCTTATCTAAGGTCATACCGTAAATCTTTGAGAAAAGTCAGCTACGCGCTACCAGGCATGCACTGTTTCCCAACAATTCCCCCCTTTTTCTTTTAAGGCTGTAGGGCGAAGTATTCCCCCGGATTGTGCCCCCCTTGATCTTGTAGCCAATCGTGAATTATGTCCTGATCCTCGTTGCCAGTCACAACAAGGGCAGCCTTTGGCGTGGTAGCACGTAACAGACAACTATATAATACTCTAACAACTACTATAATTATAATAACAATTAAAACCCATCTAATAAGTTCTTTGATAATATCGTAGGCCCAAGAAGTGAGCCCTGGAAAAGCAGACTGTAACCACTTATCAATAGGATTATGATCTTTAGTGATAGCTTGAGTATGATTAAGTAACCAATGAATTTGCTTTTGAATAGATTTACTATGATCAGAAAGATTAAAACAACACATCCCATCAAAGTCTTTACAGCCATGTCCTTGAGCAAGTAAAAGAAAGTCTATAGCGGCTCGATTCTGAAGTACTGCATGGCGGAGACTGTTCGTATCTTCTAACATCTCTTCAAGGATCTCTGAAGTATGGTTGCTCTGTTTAACAGTCCAGCAAGCTAGGCGTTCGATCTGTTTCAAGGCTTGGGCAGCAGCAACTCCTGGGGCTAGAAGTGAAGCGAAAATTCTAGCGGTAGCGCTCCAGAGTTGAACTTCACCAGAACAAGTGTTGTCTAATGTCCCAAGAGACCGGCGCGTCTTTTGAGAAGCAGTTCTGAGCTTTTTCTCAATCTTCAACCATTCCTGCTGTTTCGGAGCAAACAATGTTAGCTTCCCCAGGTAGCAGGGACCTCCCACAATATTTCTGGGAATACCAGCCCAAGCTCTATCACCACATATTAAAAAGATTCCAGGTGGCAGTGCTTTTGCGGTGCCACTGTTAACCAGCGTCTCGGCACGGGCCCTCGGGTTGCCCCTGCTATCATAACGCATCCCATACGCATTTCCTAAGGTAAAACTCCCGCCGCAATAATCTTCCCAGTCAAAAGCGTTCTGATTGTGTGGAAATACAGGGGTCCATGAATCTCGCAGGTAAGGGCTCGTAGGGAGATGTAAGTGCGGCATAGAGAAGGCTAGTTTCTCAAAAATGGAACCTGGTCCGAATAAAAGGCAAGTAGTATTTTTACCGTCCTTGTTGTCAACCCGTCTGGACCCTAATAAATCTAACTCTTGGGGATCCCATGGCAGGGAATTATTTAGGCCCCTTATTAAGCATGCACTTTGTGAAGCAGTATCTTTAGATGGTACACAATGCATAGCATTTCTGGCATAACGAGAAAACTCAATAGGATTATATCCCGGCCATCCAATTAAGCAGGTACGAAAAGGCTCCCCTGCGGACTGAAGGCTAAGGCAAAAATCAGGATTGTTAGTCTTATTGGCCCAAGTTACCCAGACATTAACTTCCGTGGATAGCATAGAGGAGTGAAGCAATGGGTTCACCGCCGTTGTCATTTCGCACGTCTGTACCAGTGTCAGTGTGACAAGGAGCAGGGCGAGTCCATCTAGACGGGACCCAAAGGGAACCTGTAGGGGTGAGAACACACATATATCCTCGACCTAGGTATTGAACAGCTGCCGGGCCTAACCATTTCCCAGTTTGCGTATCACGATACAGAACATACATTTTCTGAGGCTTAGGACTGCTGGTGTTTACTACAGTCTTTTCCTGATGTCGTAGAGCCGGAGGCTCAAGATTTTCTCCAAAGACACAAAGATAGTTTATCGTGAACAATGCTTGATTAATCTTTAACATAGGATCAGTAATTTCAAATTTCTCTAAATAGGCCTTTACAGTCCTGTGAGCTCGCTCAACTATTGCTTGACCCGTAGGTGAGTGAGGGATACCGAAAAGATGCCGAACTCCCCACTGTTGGAGAAAACGACTGAGTCGTGCACTTCTGTAGGCAGGCCCATTGTCTGTTTTGATGGTATGTGGAACGCCCATTACTGCAAAACAAACGGTTAAATGTCGAATAACGTGCAACACCTTTTCTCCGATCTGAGGGGACGCCCATATAAACCCACTAAATGTATCAACAGTAACATGCAAATAATGAAAGCGTCCTAACAGATTAGTGTGAGTAACATCCATTTGCCATAACTGTAGGGGTCCCTCCCCCCGAGGGTTAACTCCCAGGCCTAACCCAGGTCCATGATTTGCACATTGTGGGCAGGTTCGAACAATGGCCCGTGCGTTCGCTAGTGAAATTCCAAATTGTCTTGTTAACCCTTTTGCATTATGATGAAATAAAGAATGAGCATGTCGTGCCGCTTGGAACAGATCCATCGGGAGGGCAGCAGCGACTAACTGATCTGCTCTGCTGTTACCTTCCCCCAACCCAAGTGATGTCTGATGGCTTCTGATGTGAATTATACAGTACCGAGCGGTCCGCGCGCCTACCGCTCGCCGCAGGGTACATAATAAAGAAAACAAGCGAACATTGTTTACCTCTTTGATGCGAGCGTTTTCAATGCGTTGAACTATACCGACAACATATAATGAATCAGAGACAATATTTACAGGACAATGCAGCCACCGCAACATGACCCAAACAACTGCCAATAATTCTAAAGTCTGTAAGGAGTCCTTGGGGTCAGCCTCCAGAATATGCGACTTCCAGCACTTCTGTTCTTTCCAGACGGCAGCTGCTTTCCGAGATTTCCGACCTGCGTCAGTAAAAACAGTCAGAGCGTCTGAGAGAGGTTGTGGAGAAAGCTTTGGCTCAGGAATCCAAACTGCCTGTGGAAAATGTTCTAGCAAGGAGGGGGTTAGAGACAGGGCAGGAACAGCCACTGTAGATAACAGGCTCTCAGCCAGCTCCGCTGAATTAAGCAAATACCAGTTCAAAGTCTCTTCCTT
>NW_018365158.1:0-1737 GCF_002078875.1 Numida meleagris
TTCTAGAAAAGCAGTTTACAATTTTAAATGTGACTAGACGACTTGATTACTCACAGCTAATATGTCAGAGACTGGATTACTTACAACAACAAACAAATCTGAATTTCTGAAGGCTGTACCTTGATAGGTTTATTAAGATCACCACCACAGAACGTCTGCAAGGGAACACTGAACTTCCTCCAGCATGGACTTAAGTTGTTCTTAACCACCTTGAAAAAAAAAATTACAGCATAACATTACGTGAGAGATACGATGTGCAAGTTACTAAGAAACATAACACAAGGGTTCTGTACTTCTGTGGGACTACACGGAACAGCCTCAGTCTGTTAGAAGCTTGAAGTTCAGACTCGAGCAGAACTGCAGAGCCACGCCAATCTAAAAGCTCATTGCCACTAGAAGGCAGAAGAGTCCTGCCACACTTCTTTTCCCTCAGTACACGGTAGGACTCTTCAGCTTAACTCTGCGATTAGGCAGAAAGTTAACCATTTTCTGCCAGGTGGTCAGTGTGCAGAATCTTTTTGGACGGACAAATTTCACTGCAGAAGTGGAGCACAGCATTACCAGAAGTGAGACACTCCAAGCTGTCAGACAAACTTAACAAGAGACACATCGGTGGAGAAATGCTACCTCTGATCTGTACACCAGCTGCCACATTCCAGCATCACTCTGCTTGTACAGCTCCAAAAACGGATCCGATTTACCTAAGAAATCCTGCAAACAAAATCCCAACAGACCTTCATCAGACCTCTGTGTTATCCTTGGATGAGAGAAGAGCTAGGCAATCAGTACAACTCGCTTTAACAACTCACAAAGTCAAATAAGCTATACATTTGCTTTCCTCCTTTAAACTGCAGCACTTCACAAATCATCACCATGTACCAGCTCTGATTACAAGACCGTGTTTCCTTAGAGCATTTTGTTACTGCAAATCATGCTTGGCTTAAAATAACACCGAGGCAGCTTATCTAAATTTCCACCTTTTCTTTCTTTATAACATTACAGAAAGTCCAGTTCACGGCACAGTTACAAAATTCAATCAAAACAATTATTGAATATATTAACATACAGAACACTGCACAACCAAAATAATTATCCAGAATCTAAACCTGGTGGCTGAATCTCTTATCTGCTATCATGCTTTCTGCCATGTAGTAATGCCTCCACTTCACTATCGGCAACAGAACAGTGAGCCTTTCTACACGTGGATTACAGAGCTTAGCTGAATGTTTACAGTGCAGCAAGAATCCTGGCCAAAAGGCATTCACTGTAAATATAATCAACACCTACACAGGCATGCAATGTCATTTAAAAAATAAATTAATCAGTACCTTTTTGTCCAAGTTTCGGGCTTCAATTTCCAGATTAACAACCCTGGTATCCTTAATCTCCTCTGCTGTAATCTGTACCACAAATTTTAAAAAAGTAGAGTTTTGTGTATGTTTTATGCTTGAAAAAGCCTTCTACATACGGTTACAAACATGCACACTTCCTATACACATGCAGAATTTGAAAACAGAAAAAAACAAAACCAGAAATGTTATTCTGTCCCAGTCCATGCACCAAAGAATGAGAAATCCTTTTTCCCCACGCACTCCTTTACCGTAATGGTGCCTTTTCCTGCTGGCTTTCCCTCCTTCAGTTCCAGAGGTCGGGTAAACACTGAGCTGGACACAATCTGAGGACAAAGATAGATAATATAATATCAAGGTGGACAAAAATCATTATTATTAAAAAAAT
>NW_018365158.1:3857-6353 GCF_002078875.1 Numida meleagris
GAACGACGAGGGAGCCTGAAAGTTCTAAGAAGTGCTTTAACATTTATTTCCTAGAGAAGCTACTTCCCTAGTATTAAGAAAACAAGGAGAGCTGTTCGGTCACTCTGGTGTCTGACTCTCTGCACGGCTTTCTCGTACTTGCTGGGTGTAAATATCAGTAATCTCAATGAAGAGATGAACTTTTATTAGGCAATATTTAACCCACTCTGTGTGCTACTCATAGCTCCCACTCCACAGTCTCCCTGGACAGATGTCACCCACATCACCTAATGCACTACAGATGCTGTAGCGATGGCAGCAGGACAAAAACAGCGTGCAGAAAGAATTAGCAAAGCTTGAGACAAAGAGGATCACGGTTCAGCTTTCTAAGGTCATCGTTATCTGCTTTAACCCACCATCCTCAAAGAGGCTCGCCTGAATACTCTGAACAACTGCTCAAGTGACTAGAGCCGCTGGCTTCCACTTCAGCTGCACCCAACCCCAAGTAAAGCTGACAAAAAAGACACCATCATTAGTTTAATAAGTTCGGTATTTTCCCTAAAACTGCAACCGTCACAGGTATTAGCTTTTCGTTACCTACATGTATCATCCCACCAGACCAGCTTATTTAGCCAGAAGCCCCACATCTGCGCAGCCTGCAGGTCTGCAAACAGCTGCACACATGTGTACACCACACGGAAAACAAAGACCAGGTCAGCGAGCCTTGACTCCCAGGCCAAAATTTCTCCTTATTTTCTCTGTTGCAACAGAGATTTCTGTACCACTAGGAGACACCTTCCTGTCCTGCCACATCGTAACAGATCAGGAGATAAGTTTAACACCTCCAAGAAATGTCTCCCACTATACTTCCAGCACTGCCGAACAGCAGCGGTCCCTTTCTGGCAGGAAACATTACTATAGGTCTCAGTGTGGACATAGAATGAGTCCCCACTTGTTCATGTTACAGAGAATAATAAGGAAAGCCGAATGTTTGCAGCAGGAACTGTTAAACCACACAGTGAAGCCAAAGGTAAAGCGAAGCAACAGACCTCAAGGCAGGCGACCTCTCACCTGCTACCTCTCCTGCAGATCAGTAGCAATGAAACCATGAAATTACTGTTTCAAGGACTTGTCTTCCAATAGCTAACTCACAGAAGCCGGTCTCATCCTACTGTTCAAGACGTGGTAACAGCATTAAGATTTCCCTCGCAACGCAGCACAGATGGGCTGTTTCTGAAGGAGACTACAGACCACAAAGGACTTCTTTTTTGTTTTGTTTTTAAAAAAGTCTTCTGGCTCTGCTTGGAGATCACAGGGCACCAGGTAATGGACTCTTATGGGAAGGGTGGATCCTTAACAGAGTCAGATAAAATATTCATGCTTCATCTGAAAGCATCGCTTTGAACCTCAGCCAGCATTTGTTTATGTGCTGCTGCCTACAGATATCCTTCAAAAGCTCACACGAGGCCTTTTCACTTCACAGCTTTTCAAATACACTGTACGGTGTTCTCCAGTTTCAATCCATTCCTTTATTAAGTACAACAGAAAAAATCACGATCATGAATGAGTCTACATATCTCAGCAGCAAGAGCAAGGAGTAGGTGGTCGCTTCAGACAGAGAACCCATTTCAGGCAAGCCTGGAGATCTGCTCGGCCTCTGTCTAGGTGCACACTTGCAACCCATTTATCCTGCTCACTGTTAGCAGACTGCAAATCTCATGAGATCTGCCTGCATCCAAAAAGCTTTTTACAAGAAAAAAAAAAATCAGAATGTTAACGTATTAATTCCCAAGCACACACATACAACAATACTGAATGGGAAAAAAAAACACCGAACTCCTTTGTGTTTGGGAATACTGGCCCCCAACTTCAGCTGCTGGTTACTTTTAAATGGGGTTTAATGGTAACTGTTGGATAAAATATTCTTTTTCCTCCTAAAACAGTTTTTTTTGAATTTACTTCCATTCCATTAGTAATTATCTCTCTTCATAAAATAAACTAAATTGCTTATGTGAAACGCATCTGTTGATTTTAATCTCCACCTCTCTTCCATAAAGGCTCTGTTCACGCCTGAGGAGTGAGCCATCCTGAAATCTGTGAAGACACCAACAATCAACACCTGTGCTTAACCCCATGTCTCGTACAACCTCCCATCCTTTAAGGATAAGAAAGTCTGCAATACTTTCCCTTAAACTTCTATGCCCTGCACTTCTGCACAACCCATTATTATCTTCATGCATCACCACTCTGTGACAACTATCCAGGGAGCATTTCCCAGCTTACTTCCAAGAAGTACCGCCCTATCAGTACAGCTTTAAGAAATATGGACCAAGGAGCAACGCTTTATCTCTCAGCAACGCAGCATAACAGATAAATGACAAACAGATTCCAGCGATAACTACACTCAAACAGCTCGAGACAGATCTGATCCCAGGCTAATTAGTGTAACTGAACTGAAAGAACTTAGAGTTTGTTTTCGTGTTATTAATAGCCTTGCTTTTTTTCCCCTTTATGTGC
>NW_018365159.1:0-6940 GCF_002078875.1 Numida meleagris
TCCAAGTTAAGGACAGATTAATTCCATTTATCGTGCTTAGGAGAAATAATGCCTGATGTTCCATGGAAAATATATACTGTGCTAATGCCACAGACTATTCAAGCTGTGGCAGAACAGTTTCTGCATTTAAAATAAGATTTTAAATCTGCAATGTTAGCTGTCTATATGAGTTGTCAGTCCAATAGCTCTATACAGTATGTTTAAGTTTCATTGTGGAAAGTCATAAGGTAGTTTTAAACCCCAAAACCTTGGATGTCTGTTAGCCTTTCTGTTGTATGATATTTACATCTTTCCTTATAATAGTTATCCTACTCAAGATAAATAAAATCATACTTAAGAGTCTGTAAATCTTCTAAATGAAAGAATCTTTTAGATCCCTATCTCAAATACAGATGTGGATTTTGGGACCTTCCCAGCAAATTGTTCAGTCTAATGTAAAAACCCTGAGGAAAGTGATTGGAGACAATAACAAACCAGTAAGGTCCCTATGGTCAGATCAAAAGCAGTTCTGAGCTTCTGATTGCCACAGATGCTCAGAAGTGCATAGAACAGGAAAGTAAGAGGCAAGTCAGGTTTACTTCCAGTTCTTGTTTATTTGAGGAGCTTAGAAGAGAAAACAACGGCAGCCTATTTCCCTTCTATTTGTGTAACATCTATTATCTGATGAAAGGAACAATGTTTGTTACCAGAGGGTTTCCATATCACTAGAATACTGTCAATTCACATCTCCATCTGATGGTCACCCGGACAGCTGTCCTAAATCCATATAGGCCTGTTCACCTAGATTTGGCCACACGCTTGAATTTCATAGCTGCATCTTATAAGCAGCATCTAATGAGATTCATTTTATTTCCAGGGAAAATAAATGAAGATTGTCCACTTGCATTTTAGAGGGAATGCCCGTCAACATCATTCAGCTGCTTAGTCACGAGAGTTGATCTGAATCTCCTACAGAAATTTCAGGTAACTAAGAGGCATTGATTGTGGAAATCAAAGATGCATTATTCTTAAACTGAAAGCAGATGTCTTCAAAATGTATAAAGTAGTGTTTCTGTTGTTGTTGTTTGTTTATTTGCTTTTAACATATCTTTACCTAGCATCAGAAGCTCAAAATTTGGAACTCTCTTTTAAGAATTACTAGAGTGACACAGATTTTTATCTTGAGTAAGATCAAGAAACATAGCTCAACTGATTCTGCTACAGCTATGTCACTTTAACATGCTAAAGAAAGCATTCTAAAATTGTTTTCATGGAAGGTATATAAGAACGTTTTCCATTTTTCTTTATTTTTGTAATGCTCACTCTCCATTTCAATGACAATAAGAAAGGTTATCAGAAGTGTCCATTGGACATGGAAATAGGACATTAATTCACCTTTAAATTCACATTTATTGTATGATTAAGCAGTTTATCTTTGAATTCAAAGGATCCTTACTATCCTGAAAGTGTTCAAAATTCTCGTTTTTTCTTCTTTTGAAACCTAAATTCATCAGTGGCTCCATCTCACACTTGTTTTGCTTCTCAGTTCATGTTAGAAAACCCAGTGGCTAAAAATTGATGTCGAGTAATTTAAGTCAACAGCAACAGACTAAGGGAACATGAAGTCCTACTGATTAACTGGCTGCTTCTCAGTGAAAAAAAAAAAAAAAGGAATATTAGTGGTTTGATTCACCACAGCACTGGGTGTGTTACTGTCTCTGCAGTGGAAATTTCTGACATGAGAAGAGAAAAATCCCAGAGGAGTCTAATAATGAAACAGACTGCAACATTTCCGCAAAAGAGATGTCAAGTAAATGCAAACAATTAACAATCAATGATTCTATGAGCTTTTGTACTGCGCAATCAAATTCTGGTTTTTTTCCACGTCAATGAGGAAAAAGCTGGACATATCTTCAAGTCCTTCCCCAGTAGTGTCCAGAAAGATGCAAGACAAATTGTTGAATGCCAGAATTAGAGCCTAGGATTAAGTGAGAAGAACAAGAGACTGGCTCACAATAGAGTTGTGTGTATTGTTCTTAGTTTGATGATTTGCTATGTGCTGTGGTTTGTTGACAAGATCCCCATATAAGGATACATTTCTGCCTCCAAAGAACATCTTGTGCCTTGAGATTACCTAGTGTAGTCTGGTGAAGTGTCCTCCCTGTATGTAACAAAGGTTGAGCCTGGAGAACGCAGAATTAATGTCCATTTTCTCCTCTGTGGTAGTCTAATTTCTTCTCTTTCTCTGTGCATCAGTTTACTATCAAGGATGGAAAGAAAACACGAAGCTGCCATGAGTGGCACAGTATTACATTAATAATCCGTCTGCATTGCACACACAGTGGTACAACTGAGGGTAATGAGCCAGTGTGGATGATGAAGCAGACGGTAAAGAGCTTCACCCTTTATGCTTTATTAGGGTTCTCTATAGATATTTTCCCTGATTATCTCTTCCTCCATTAACAGAAGATAGACAGAGGGCACTTGGTTTTGCATTGTAGGGCATTAATTTTACTCCGAGTGTGTTTTTCCTGCAGTTAGGCTCTTTGAGCTAGGCTCTTCTCTGCTATGGTAGTCTGATTTCTTCTCTTTCTCTGTGCATCAGTTTCTCCTTCAAGGCAGTAAGAAAACACCAAGCTACCATGGATGACTGCATGGATTATCCATCTGCATCACACGCACAGTGGCATTCCTTGGGTAATGAGCCAGTGTGACTAATGAAGCAGACGGTAATGAGCTTCACCCTTTATTCTTTCATTAGTGTTCTCTATGGGTATCTTTGCTGCTTATTATCCTTTCCTCCATTAAAAGACAATAAGCAAAGGATATGCATTTGGTTCTGCTTTGTTTTGCTTTGGTTTTACTTTCTTTGCATTGTGAACGTTTTGACTGCCAGATGGGTTTCCCAAGACTCTTTGCTTCAGCGACTAATTGGCTGAAGCACCCTGATTTCAGTGTACTGACTAGCCCTCTGGCACTCTATCCGTTTGATTCTTCCCAGATGAAGCCAACTGAAGGACGAGAACTAGAAAATCACACCCTTCTGACAGAATTTGTCCTCTCTGGATTGTCCAGCCACCCAGAACTGCAGAGCTTGCTGTTCTTCACGTTCTGCTTGATTTACACCTTCACCATCACTGGGAACCTTCTCATCTTCCTGGTCACATTGCATCCCACCCTCCATATGCCCATGTACTTCTTCCTCCGGGTCCTTTCCTTCCTGGATATTTCCACAGCATCCATAGTTGTCCCCAAGATGCTGGTAAACTTCCGGTCAGAGGACAGGAAAATTTCCTATGTGGGCTGTGCCACACAACTCTACTTTGTGATTTTCTTGGGGGCCACTGAATGCTACATTTTGGCAGCTATGGCCTATGACCGGTACGTGGCCATATGCAACCCCCTTAGATATGCCATCATAATGAACAGAAGAGCTAGTCTTTCCCTAGTCTTGCTGTCATATTGCAGTGGTAATGTAGTGTCTGTGGTACAGACAGCTTGGGTGTTCACACTGCCGTTTTGTGGGCCCAGCAAGATTAACTACTGCTTCTGTGATATTCCTCCACTCATTGTGCTCTCTTGCACTGACACCTCCATGTATGAAAAGCAGATAGTTACAGCCACGGTGCTAGTCATCTTTACACCGTTTTGTCTTATCCTGGTATCCTATGCCTGCATCATCTCCAGCATCCTCAAGATTTCCTCTGCAGAGGGCAGACGTAAGACCTTCTCCACCTGTTCTTCACATCTTATTGTTATAACGCTTTATTATGGCAGTGGGACTTTGATTTACTTACGGCCTAAGTCCGGTAATTCACAGGACACTAAGAAAGTCTTAGCTCTCATATATACAGCTATAATCCCCACACTAAATCCCCTGATTTACAGCCTGAGGAATAAGGAAGTGAAAGCAGTGCTAATCAGAATAATGTCTGAGCTGATGAAGAAATGAATCTTTTCTTGTACATGAATGTGGTGCTTAAATGTGCTATGTCTGCTTAGGTCATTGTGTAAGGCTTGCTAAACAGCTAGAAACACAAGGACATTTTATAGTTCTGAATATTTTGTCTTTATTCATGTAATCAATCAGTGCTAAACAATTTAGAATTTTCATTTCTTTTTTGTCCTCTTGAGGAAGTAGTTTATAATAGACATTTCTTTTAGACTGAAGCAATCAAAAGCTACCCCACTTGCCATGTCTTATTCAGGCACTCGGTTCTGAAGATGTTACTTTCACTATGGGAGCTTCAGCTTCTTCTCACTTAAGAAATATTCTTCTACAGTGAGTGTTTTGTGTTAAGCATATTCAAATTGATGGTGCGTAGATGGGTTGCTTTTTATCTTTTTTGTATATGATATATGATATTCCATTCCTTCCAGCACAAAAGAAACCTACAGAATGGAAGTGATGAATAAGTTACTTCCCTTGTTTTAGAGACTTCTTTTTTTTTTTTGAAGGTGTTGGGAACGCAACGGAAAGGAAAGGTAGAATCACAGAATGTCTTGGGTTGGAAGGGACTTTAAAGATCATCCAGTTCAAATCCCCCTACCGTGGGCTGTTTGCCACCCACCAAATCAGACTGCCCCGGGCTCCGGGATGAAGAAATAATATCCACTGATAACAGCTTTGGGCAAGTGTTTACCTTTCCCAAACCATTCATTGTGGAGTGTATGCATGTAAGTCACTAGCAAGCTTCAAGCTGAAGTGCTGTCCAGTAGGAGACCCTGGGTCTGCTCTCAGACAGGCAGGGGGTCCGTGCTGGGGAACCCACAACTGCAAGGTGCAAGTGGAATGAAAGTATGGGTGCTGTCTGTTTGGTGTCTACAACTAGACAGTAACAGTTGCTGGGTTTGGGGAGGGTTACCAGGCAGACACAGAGCCTGTGTGAGGCATCCAGGGGGGCACATGCATGTGAGGGGCCCATGGCAAGAATGTGTGCTTGCAGCGAGAAACAAGCTGGCAAGTAGGGGATGTGTGGGGAGGGTTACAGGCTGAGATCCAGACAGGGGTACAGGGCAAACAAGAGGTGCTCTGCCAGTGCTTGGAGGACCCATGAATGTGCGTGTGCTCATGAACCCCAACAGTGTCGTGCGTGTACCCGCATGAGTGATCTGTCTCTGCCAGACCCAGACAAGGAAGAGGGCTGTGAGGAAAAGGTTAATTGCTTCCCTCTGCTCAGCAAGGGAAGAGTTAACTGTTCTGACTGGAAGCTCAAAAAAATCAATTTGTCTCTGCACAGAGCTGTAGACATTGGCCTGAGCACTTCCACCGGATGTATCAGGAGCAACAAACTGATTATGTGACAAGAACAAACTTTAGCTTCAGAGCAGAGCAAGGTCTCAGGGAGACATAATAGAAGACCGAGGCCAGCGTAAGACCCACACATGTCCCTCTCACTGGAAGCTCCGGTTTGCAGACTCAGGTCAGGTGTAACAATATGACTGCATGTACTTACATAGCATTTTGTTGCAAACTGTACATAAGCTTCAGTGAATTTTAATAGTCATCTCTGGAGGTGGGGGTCTCATGATCATAACTAAACTTAAGTAAAACTGAGCCTTTTGTTAATACACCTCCAGTGATAAATTTGTAAGCAGACTTCTACCACATTTTGTGGGCACTTAAGTGCTAGTAAAGCCTTGGGTTAATTGGAACAATGGGTCTGAAAAGACATCAGCAGACCACAGGAGGTATAAGTGGCTCCAGCTACAGGCCTAGTGACTGGAATCTGCAGTCTGAGGGATTATCAAAAGTTTAGAATATTATGAAGAAGACTTTCTGCAAGTAAGAGATCACTTCCAAGTATGAAGCCGATGAACTTTGTTATAGAGCATGAAAGAAACCAGAGAGAATCAATCAGGCCGAGGCTGAACTCCAAAAGCTGAACTTCCAAGACTAGGAAGCATCAAGCAGGAAAAGGAAATGCAGAGTTTCAGGCAAGTATTCTCTATTTATAGAGTTTTGATGCTGTGGAGTAGTAGGTCTGAGTAGTACAATGAAAACTGTGATCTTCTGGAGGAAAATAGATGTCACTTAGCTCTGCAAATAATGTATCTGACCAAAATCTCTCTCCCCGTCACTGGACAAACTCACATCATCTTGTTTGTGGCTGAGTGGCTGAAGTGGCTGAAGCTGGTATGGTTACCAGTGGCCCAGGGAGCGCACGTGTCCAAGGACCTCAGTGTGACCATAATCCAGAAGAACATGACAATTCCTTTCAAGGAGCTGGGATTCTTCTAAAGACAGTTAACGATTCTGCCCTAACAGGCAACAATTTGAGCATGGGAAAAAGATCAGGTGGCAGTTTAGGTGTTGTCCTGCATGTCCTGTGTGTGTGCATCTGCCTGTTTCAGGGAGATATGCTCAGTGTTCTTATAAATAGAATTTGCAGACAGAAAAGCAGCAGTTGTTAGCCCGCAGTGAACACCAACCACCAGACTCACTCAACCCAGTTTGAATTCCGTATGCAAGCTTTATTTAGCTGGCTGGCGACGGGTCACCTCGCACTTTGCAGTGCTCGGGGGCCCGTGCCGACTCGATGAAAAGATTTAGCTTGTAAAGACTGGAACAATTTTTGTTACACTGTGCAGCAGTGTTATCTAGATTCACAAGGTTTGCAGTTTTGCAAGTCTATTTTGTGAGCCGAATCTAGCTGAACTGTTCTTCCTCCCCCCACCCTCACAGAAGCCATTCCCTCCACAGGGACCGGTATCTGCGTGATAGCGCTGATCCTGTTTGCCGAGAGTCATCTGGTTCCTTCCTGGGTGATGCATCCCAGATACTGCTCCTCCTTCTGGCAGATTTGAGCCTTGTTGGCTGAAACTCAGGGTGTTGGTTCTGATATTCAACCAGGTCCTTGTGGGGTATTTCATCAAAAATCGTCGGGGAGTTTTTTTGAAGCCTTGTGGCAACCGAGTCCAGGTTAGCTGTCCCAAATACCCCCCAGAAGGATCAGTCCAT
>NW_018365160.1:0-2418 GCF_002078875.1 Numida meleagris
CCAGGACAGCTGAGCTGCACTGGGCAAAGGGACATCCCACACCGTATGGCATCGTGTGACAGCTGTAACTCAGAGGGAATAGGGACAGGGTGGGAAGAGAAGGGGGCATCCAGTGCTCATGGACTGGTCATGCTGGATATCAGTCAAGGATGGTGAGCAACAGCACTGTGCACCGCTTGTTCTATAGACACACATCTATCTACATTGCCCATCACGGTTATTGCTCTCAACCTTTTCTCTCTGAGTAAATCGTTTGGATCTCAACCTATGAGTTCTACTTATTTCTTTCTCATTTCTCTCCCCAGTCTCACTGAGAGGAAAGGCAGTAAGGAAAGGTCTGTGTGAGGCTGAGCTTCTGAGAGGTCAAACCACAGCAGTCCTCGTAGTGCCCAACGTGGGGCCCCAAGGGTAAAGATAATGACTGATTTGAGCAGAGCCTGATCAAAAATAAATAAATGACTTTAAGCCATATCATAGACTCTGATCTGCTGGGAGAAATGCTGAGCTTTGGGTTCAGCCTGTGGTTTCCAGAACAGCTGCAAGCTGTGCCCGGAGGCAGGATGGCTGTGGGTGGCAAGGTGTGTGGGAGGACATGGCAGTGCCACTCACTGTTGTCACCTGCCATGGCTCTGAAGCTCAGCTCTGATGCAGCGTGGAATCCCCAAAAGCTGAGAGAATATTTGAGAGGTGTGCCCTGATTCTGGCACTGCCACCCAGTTCCTGATGCTCTGGGCTGGAGGCTGCTCTGTGCTCATCAAGAGCTATTCAGCACTATTGAGCCCTTGTAAAAGGAAGAGTTGATCCAGCCTGATCCAGAGTGCAGAACGGATGCAGGACTTGGCAAAAGGTCACAGAGCGAGAGCTGGTAAAGCTGAGGCCATGGTTTGTAGAGTTTGAGGTGCCGCATGACAGCAGTGCAGGAAGACAAATGTGTTGTGGACCGCACTGAGGGAGGAACTGAGTCATGAAGAGTGGAGATAAGGAGTTTGCAAGCCGAAGTGGCAGCTGAGCAAAAGGTGTGCTTGCATGCAGAGATAGCACAGCACAGTTTTGTGAAGCATCTGCAGGATGCTTGTGTGAAAGAGCGTGAATTCCAGGTAACAGGTGCTGTCTTGGAGAGAGAGGATGTGGTGACCGAGTGTGTCAGCCCAGGGAGGGAACAGGAGGGAGCTGCTAGGGACCAGCCTGCCACCGCCCATGGCAGAAATGGGAGATAGAAAATCAAGGCACGATGATAAAGCTGCCCATCACATTCACGCTCTCGTTAAAACAGAATATCAGGATGAGGATGGGCAACCCCTGGGGATGACCACAAAAAAGACCCCATTGCCATTGAGCTGGAAGGAATCTCACTGGAGAAACTGCGACTGAGTGTGTGTGGAGAGTCCACTGAGCGGGTGGTGCTGGCACTGGTCTTGGTGAGGATGAGGAGCATGGGTATTGGGGCCTGGGAGTCTTCCTGACTGTAGAAGGAGTGCAAAGTGCTCCGTGGTCTCTAAGTCAGAGGGCGGCACTTTGGGCTGGAGGTTTGTGCCCCCTGAGCACAGAACACCCAGTTGCTGCACCTACTGCTGGGTTACATCTCCTTACAAAAAGCATAGAAAAGTTGTTCTGGACTTGTGCAAATTGTTTGACAGTTTCCTGGACAACATCCTGGTCACCGAATGGGAGAAAAATGGATTTGATGAATGGACCACTCTCTGGAGGAGGAATTGTCTGGATGGTCGCACTCAGAGAGCTGTGGACAACAGCTCAGTGTCCAAGTGGAGAGTGGTGACGAGTGGTGTCCCGCAGGAATCGGTACTGGGACTTGCGTTATTTCACATCTTTGTAGGGTCCATGGACCGTGGGATCGAGTGCACCCTCAGCAAGTTTGTAGACGTCCCCAAGCTGAGTGGTGCAGTTGACAAACTAGAGGGAAGGGCTGCCATCCAGAGGGAGCTGGTCAGGCTGGAGAGGTGGGCCCATGCCAACCTCATGTTTGCATTCAACAAGGCCAAGGGCAAGGTCCAGCACCTGGGTCGGGGGCAATCCCAAGCACAGATACAGGTTGGGTGGAGAATGGCTTGAGAGCAGCCCGAAGGAGAAGGATTTGGAGGTGTCGGTTGATGAAAGACTCCACGTGAGCCAGCAGTGTGTGCTTGCAGCCATGAGGGCCAGCCATATCCTGGGCTGCAGCAGGAGGAGTGTGACTAGCAGGGCATAGGAGGTGGTTCTGCACCTCTACTCTGCTCTCGTGAGACCCCACCTGGAGCAACGCGTCCAGTTCTGGGCTCCCAATATAAGAAGAACATCACACTGCTGGAGCAGGTCCAGAGGAGGGCCACGGAGATGATCAGAGGGCTGGAGCCATATGGGCCTAATGCTGCCCCATAGGGAAGGGGGTATTGGAAATCAGAAAAACAAACATAGAACTCA
>NW_018365160.1:3433-6761 GCF_002078875.1 Numida meleagris
GGTGTGTCCATGTGCTCTTTGGAGTGAAGATTTGCATTTGTGGGGTTCCCATGATGCAGATTGTGGGTTCCATACATCTCGTTTCTTATTGTGAGTTGCACATAATGTTAGGGTAAGCCATATGGGCAGGGAATCTTTTGGGGTCCACATGGGCAGGTATTAAGGTTCTCTGGTAGGATATGAGAGGGCCCAGCAGGGCAGGTTGGGATGGAGGCTCCCCTGACCCAGACACGGACCTGGAACTGCATGGCCTCGGGCATTTGGGGATGGGCACGTGTATCAACAAAGGGAGTGGAGCTGGATGGGGCGTTCTGGGGTGTCCCAAGGTACATGGAGCAGGGATGAAAAGTAGAAGTAGTGGAGGCAAGGGAGAGTTCTGGGGATGTGTACAGGATACAAGAAAAGGTGGGGAAACTAGAGGGGACGCAGATGGGATGAAAGCTGCCACCAGACACCAACCTGCAAGGGACACGGTCCTGGTCCCACACAGGGACCAAGAAAGTGTCACTGCTCTGTGTGTGTCAACCCATTGGGGACCCACAACACCACCACTTCCTGGGCACCACAAACAACATTTGGGGAGGTGACATCACAGCATCCTGTTCACAAGAGGATCTGTCAGCAGCTCTCCTGCATCTTCCTGTGCCCACTGCAGTCTCGCCGTCCCCAGGCTGCTCCTGCTTCATGGCAACAATGGCACTGGGCCTCATCCTGGGTGAGTGACAATGGGGACGTGGTTCCACGGGGGTTGGTGGCCCTGTGTGAGACCTGGACTATGTCCCTTGCAGGTTGGTGTCTGGTGGCAGCGATCAGGGCACAACACCGTGAGTATGGGGACAGGGGGAGAATGTGAACAGAGGGAGTGGAGCGAGGGGAGGGGGCCATCCGAGGGGTCCAGGAGGGTGTGCAGAGACAAGGCTGACTGCTGTCCCCCGTCCTAGTGCCCCGATCCTCCCTGTCACTGCATCCCAGCCAGGGGGTATCCCTGGGGGACAATGTCACCCTGCGCTGCCACCTGCCCCGGCCGGTTGCCTGGGTCTGGCTGTACCAGGAAGGAGGTTGGACATACAGCAAGAGCAAGAACAAGCAGCAGGACGCAGCTGAGTTCTCCTTTGTTAGCACAAGTCGGGAACATGCAGGTACATATCAGTGCCAGTACCGGGAGCCTGAGTCAGCAAAGATATCAGAGCAGAGTGACCCCGTGCAGCTGGTGCTGACAGGTGAGGGCACTGGGGACAGCGGATGGCTCTGGGGGCTCCCAACAGGACCGTGTTCCAGTGCTGTCCCCTCCCCTCATGTAGATCCCAGCTTCCCACCACCCGGCATCTCCCTTCGCCCTGAGGAATGTGTGGGGACAGGGACCAATGTCACCATCCACTGCTGGAACAAGGGTTTTGGGGCCACCTTCCTCCTGCACAAGGATGGGTGCTCAGCTCCTGTACAGCACCAGGACTCCAGTGGTGGGGGTGCAGCAAATTTCACAGTCTTTGGGGTGGCCCCAGCAGATGCTGGCACCTATAGGTGTTCCTACCGCCCCTGGCGTTACCCCTTTTTGTCCTCACCCCTTGGAGACAGCACGAGTCTGGAGGTGACACCCACACCTGCACCCCCAGGTAACTCTGATCCCTCTTTTCGGTGCACCCCCTGCTGTGGATGGGTGGCTGTGTTACTGCATCTAGTCTGCATGGGGGTTGTGGCTGGCAACAGGAACAACCAAACACCCCACAGGTGCCAAGGAACTGTCCCGTGCAAATCTGGTGATAGCACTGGTGAGGGGCTTGGTCGCTGCACTCGTCTTTGGCCTTGGAGTCTTCTTTGTCATTGATGCCCGCAGCCTCTGGATACAGAGAGATGAGAGCTCTGGTGAGGAAGGGGTTAAATGTCTCCCATCCTCTATAGATCCAACCCAGTGTCCCCTGCCTTCCCTTCTATCCCATATCGATCCTCCCAGGTGTACCTTCCTGCCCTTTGATTCCCTATAGATTCCCTATAGGGCTCCTTGTACGTGACTCAAGGCCTCCCTATAACCCCAGTCTTCTCCATTCCACCTTATGACACAATTGCCCCCCATAATGCCTGACACCGTGCAGTTCCAGGTCGTTGTATGGTCAGGGGACCCAAATCCCAATCTGCCCCCTGGGACCTCACCAAAGCCCACCACAGAAGCCCAAACCCTGTCCATAAGACAACAAATTTCAATAAACATCGAATTCTGCATTGTGGGGAAACTCCAGACACAAAATCTCAGCCCTCAGACACGCTGGAGCCCTCCAGGCCATCAACATGCCCCAGACCACATAAAGCACCCACACATCAAGTAGAAGGAACCCACAAACCCACACATATCGTACCCCAATATCTGACCCATGCGGGTGACAGATCTAATCCCCTGTGGACCCACAATCCCTGAACACTCCCACACCCTGTGGGCTCACCCAAACCACAGCAGGACCCCCCGATATCTCCCATGGGATCCCCAAATCTCAGTCCCTCCCAAACTCCAGACCCACTCACTTGGACTCCGCCCTCAAATACCCTCACCATAGGCCCCCCTCCAAAGGAGGTTGGAGACCCCCACGGTGGCACCTCACTGTTCCTCTGTGTCTCCAGGTACCCCCAGTGACAGCGAGCGCCTGACCTGCACTGAGATTCATGCTGTGACCCCTGGTGCCCAACCACTCAGGGCAGCTGACACCGCTCAGCCCCCAATTAACTACAGCAGGTGGGCACTGGGGGACCCTGCTGATACCCCTGCACCCCCAATGCCTCATTTTTTAGGTACACTGAAATGGACAGACACCACATTCCCCCGACTGGAGCTCACTGATACTCTGGTCCCCCCCCCTTTCACCCCCAAATCCCAGTGAATCTGACATCCCCAAATTCTCACCTGTGCACCTTGTCTCATTCCCACAGTCCAAATCCCACAATTCTCCACTCTAACCCCCAAATCCTCCCTGATCCACCTCAAATTCCTCAACATCCCTGGAGATTCCGAATCCTCTTCAATTCAGCCCAAGGCGCAAAACCATTCCTACGGTACCCCAAATCCTTCCCAATCCACTCCTACCAGTACCCATTAACCTCACACCACGTGTTATCAACCTCCACTTTGATCCCCTGTAGATCCCACCAGGTGTCTCCGGCCTGCCCTTCAGTCCTGCTCTCAGCATCAGTCGGTGGGTTTGGGGCCACTGCTTTGTGCATCTCTTTGTAAATATATGCCTGTGTTATCCTGATATCACCCACTGTGATTTCTCTCTTCAGTCTTAGTAAATAGATTTTGTTACCACCTGTGAGTTCTGCCTTTTTATCTTCTACCCCACTG
>NW_018365161.1:0-2094 GCF_002078875.1 Numida meleagris
GGGGTCAGGGGTCAGAGGTCGCGGCACGCACTCGAGGCGGAAGTGCAGGTGGAAGCGCTGCGGGTCCGGGGGGGCGTCGCTGTCCCAGAAGCACGTCAAGTCGTGCAGCAGTCGTGAAAAGCACTTGGGGTCCTGGGGCTCCTCCGCCAGCAGCACCTCCGCTGTGGGGAGGGAGCACGGCTCGCACGAGGGGTCGTGCACGACGGGGGGGGCATTGCACGAGGGGGTTGCGAGCGAGAGTCACACGAGGGGTGCGCACAAGGGTGGTGCACGTGGGGTTTGCACAAGGGGTTCACACGGTGGTTGTGCGGGTGGGGTTTGCACAAGGGTTGTGCAGGTGGGTTTTTTGCACGAGGGGGTGGCAAGGGAGAGTCGCACAGGGGGTTTGCACAAGGGTTGTGCAAATGGGGTGTGCACATGGGTGTTGCACGTAGGGTTGCACAAGGGGGTTGCAGATGTTGCTTGCACAGGGAGACTGCACTAGGGGGTTGCATGAGAGATTTGCACGAGGGGCTTGCTGATGGTGTTTGCACTGGGGTTTTGCACGGGGGGTTGCACAAGGGATTTGCAGATGTTGCTTGTGCAGAAAGATTGCACAATGGATTTGCACAAGGGGTGCACAAGGGATTTGAAGCTGTTGTCTGCATGGGGACATCACGCAAGGGATTTGCACAAGAGTTTTGCACAACAGATTTGCACGAGGGGTTGCATATGGGTTTTGCACAGGGGGATATACAAGGCATTTGCACAAGGGGTTTGCACACGTGGTTTGCAGATGTTGTTTGCATGGGGATGTACAAGGGATTTGCACGACAGATTTGCAGGTGAGGTTTGCACTGCTTGCACGAGGGGTTTCCCCAGGTTGTTTGCAGGTGAGTTTTGCACGGTGGGCTTCCATGAGGGGGTTGCATGGAAGACTCACACCAGGGGTTTGCACGAGGCTTGTGCAAATTGGGTTTCTAAGGAGGGGGTGTACAAGAAGTTTGCACAAGGGGTTTACACAAAGGATGTGCAAGAAGGGTTTGCAGGCAGCGTTTGCACAGGGACATGGCACAGGGGGCTTGCACAAGATGGGGTGAAGGGGGGGTTGTATGAGGGGTTGCATTAAGGTCATGCAGATAGGCTTTGCACGAGGGGTTTGCACTATGGGTTTGCACAGGGACACTGCAGAGGAGGGGTTGCACAAGGATATTGCACAGAACACAATTCCTCCCCCTTTCCCACCAGCTGCACAAGCACAGGACCTCTCCCACAGCGACCGCCTACCCCCTTGTGTGAGCACTCTTCACACGAGCCCTTCCCCTTGCACAAGCATTCCCCGTTGCACTTTCCCCCTGCATGAGTGCTTTCCCCTTGCACAAGCACCCCCTTCCACATTTCCCCCTTACACTCTTCCCCCTCGCACACTCTCCTAGCACACTTCTTCTCCCTTGCACAAGTAGTACCCTTGCACATGTTACTCTTGCATGAATGCTCCCCACTTGCACATTTCTCCTTGCACAATTGCCCCACTTACACGCTCTCCCTTGCACAAGCACTCCCCCTTCCACCCTTCACCCTTCCACAGGTGCACCCCCTTGCACATTTCTCCCTTGCACAAGTGCTCCCCTTCCACACTACCCCCTTGCACAAGCCCTCCCCTAGCACACTTCCCCTTGCACAAACACTTCCCCTTCCACACTTTGTCCTCACGTTAATGCTTTCCCCTTGCACACTTTACCTTGCACAAGTGCTCCCTTGCACTTTCCCCTTGCACAAACACTCCCCCTTTGGACACTTCCCCCTTACACCGGTGTGCCCCTTGCACACATTCCCTTGCACAAACACACCCCCTTTGCACACTTCCCTCACACACAAGCGCTCCCTGAGCACTTTTCCCCTTGCACAAGCGCTCCCCTTCCACACTTCCTCCTTGCACAAACACGTCCCCTTTGTGCACTTTCCCTTGCACATCCACTCTGCCCTTGCACACTTCCCCCTTGCACAACAGCTCCCCATGCACACTTCTCCATGCACAAGCCCCCCCTTTTGCACACTTTCCCCTTGCACAACCACTCCCCTTGCACTCTCCCCCTTCCCCAGTTGCCCCCCCTC
>NW_018365161.1:4374-6736 GCF_002078875.1 Numida meleagris
TGCCGCAGCTGGTGGGCCACGTGCCGCAGCCCAGCGCTGGCGGTGCCCAGCTCCCGTGTCACCTCGGCCACCTCCCGCCGGGCGCTGTCCCTGTCCCTCTCCCTCTGCTCCAACCTCCGCCCCAGCTCCGCCGCGCGCCGCTGCGCCCTGCCACGGGGACACGGGGACACGGGGACACGGGGACGTGGAGCCCCCCCCGGGGACACAGGTGGCCCGCACCCAGCGACCCGATGTCCTGTGCGTCGGTGACACAGATGCCACCACCCCATGGGGACACAGATGTCACCAGTGTTGGGAACCCAGTTGTCCCATCCCCATGGATCCTGGTGTCTCATTCCATGGTGACACAGATGCCACCACCCTTGGGAACCCAGTTGTCCCACCCCATGGGGACCCAGTCGTCCCATTCCCATGGATCCCAGTGTCTCATCCCATGGGGACCCAGATGTCACCACTCCTGGGTACCCAGCTGCCCCATTCCATGGGGACACAAATGTCACCACCCTTGGGGACCCAGTTGTCCCATCCCCAAGGATCCTGGTGTCTCATCCCATGGGGACACAAATGTCACCACACTTGGGGACCCGGGTGTCCTGCCCCATGGTGACACAGATGTCCCACCCCATGGGGACCCAGTTGTCCCATCCCCATGGATCCTGGCGTCTCACCCCATGGGGACCCAGATGTCACCACTCCTGGGTACGCAGCTGCCCCATTCCATGGGGACACGGGTGTCACCACGCTTGGGGACCTGAGTGTCCTGCCCCATGGTGATACAGATGCCACCACCCTTGGGGACCCAGTTATCCCGTCCCCATGGATCCTGTTGTCTCACCCCATGGTGACACAGATGCCACCACACTTGGGGACCTGGGTGTCCTACCCCACGGTGACAAAGATGTCCCACCCCCTGGGAACCCAGTTGTCCCATCCCCATGGATCCCGGTGTCTCATCCCATGGGGACCCAGATGCCACCACCCCATGGGGACCCAGCTGCCCCATTCCATGGGAACATGGATGTCACCACGCTTGGGGACCCAGTTGTCCCATCCCCAAGGATCCCGGTGTCTCATCCCATGGCAACCCAGATGCCACCACCCTTGGGGACCCAGTTGTCCCATCCCCATGGATCCTGGTGTCTCATCCCATGGGGACACAAATGTCACCATCCTTGGGGACCTGGGTGTCCTGCCCCACGGTGACACAGATGCCACCACCCTTGGGGACCCAGATGCCCCACGCCATGGGGACACAGCTGTCCCATGCCCATGGATCCCAGTGTCTCATCCTGTGGGGACCCAGATGCCACCACCCCATGGAGTCCCAGTTGTCCCATCCCCATGGATCCTGGAGTCTCATCCCATGGGGACCCAGATGTCACCACCCTTGGGGACCCAGCTGCCCCATTCCATGGTGACATGGGTGTCACCACCCTTGGGGACCCAGTTGTCCCATCCCCATGGATCCTGGTGTCTCATCCCATGGGGACACAAATGTCACCACCCTTGGGGACCTGGGTGTCCTACCCCACGGTGACACAGATGTCCCACCCCATGGGGACCCAGTTGTCCCATCCCCAAGGATCCTGGTGTCTCATCCCATGGTGACACAGATGCCACCACCCTTGGGGACCCAGATGTCCCACCCCTGGGGACCCAGCTGCCCCATTCCATGGGGACACAAATGTCACCACTCTTGGGGACCCAGATGTCCCACCCCATGGGGACACAGCTGTCCCATCCCCATGGCTCCCGGTGTCTCACCCCATGGCGACCCAGCTGTCACCACTCCTGGGTACCCATCTGTCCCACCCCACGGTGCCACGGGTGCCACCAACCTTGAGGACCCCCACGTCCCCCCCCCGGCGCAGGGCTCTCACCGTGCCCGCTGTCCCCCCCCTCGGTGTCTCCTGTGCTGCAGCTCCAGCTCCAGCGCCGTCACCTCGTCCCGCAGCCGCCCCAATGTCACCGCGTTGCTGCGGGCCACCGCCGCCAGCCGCTGCCCCACGGCCAGCCGGGCACCGCGCTGCCCCACGGCCTGCCCCACGGCCTGCCCCACGGCCTGCCCCACCTGGGGGCACGGGGACAGAGGGACACGCGGTGGCGTGGGGACGCAGGGACGCGGCGGGGCTGAGCGTGGGTGTGGGGCGCAGGGACGTGGGGACACACGGGGACATGTGGGGACGTGGGGACATGGGGGGCAGCCCCACATCATGGGGACACCCCCACCTTATGGGGACACGTGGGGACGTGGGGACACCCCCACATCATGGGGACATCGCCACGGGGGCAGATGGGGACACCCCCGCTTGATGGGGACACGTGGGGACACACAGGGACATCGCCATGGGGCCATACAGGG
>NW_018365162.1:0-1910 GCF_002078875.1 Numida meleagris
GCCATCAACCCGTCGGAGCACCACTCACCCACCCACGCCAGCCACACAGCCAGCCAGAGCACCACTTACCCACCCACGCAAGCCAGCCAGCCAGCAGAAGCACCACTCACCCACGCCAGCCAGCCCGAGCACCACTCACCCACCCACCAACGCAAGCCAGCAAGCCGGAGCACCACTCCACCATCCACGCCAGCAAACCAGCCAGCCGGAGCACCATTCACCCACGCCAGCCAGCCAGCAAGCCAGAGCACCACTCACCCACCCACGCACGCTAGCCAGCCAGCTGGAGCAGCACTCACCCACCCACGCCAGCCACACAGCCAGCCAGAGCACCACTTACCCACCCACGCAAGCCAGCCAGCCAGCAGAAGCACCTCTCACCCACGCCAGCCAGCCAGCCAGTAGGAGCACCACTCACCCACCCACGCCAGGCAGCCTTCCAGTAGAAGCAACAGTCACCCACGCACACCAGACAGCCAACCCGAGCATTATTCACCCACCCACTCCTGCAAGCTAGCCAGCGGGAGCACCAATCACCCACGACAGCCAGCGAGCGATACAGAGGGATCACCACTCACGCTCCCACGCACGCAGGCCAGCCAGGTGGAGCACAAGTCACCTACGCACGCCAGCAAGCCGGAGCACCACTCACCCATGCACGCCAGCGAGACAGCCAGCCGGGGCACTACTCACCCATGCACGCCAGCGAACCAGCCGGAGCACCACTCACCCACCCACCCAAGCCAAGAACCCAGCCAAAGCAGCACTCACCCATGCACTCACGCCAGCCAGCAAGCCGGAGCACCACTCACCCACGCACACCAGCCAGCAAGCAGGAGCACTACTCAACCATGCACGGCAGCCAGACAGCCTGCCGGAGCACCACTCACCCACGCACGCACGCCAGACAGCCAGCAAGAGCACCACTCACCTACCCACGCCAGCCAGCCAGCCAGCCGGAGCACAAGTCACCTACGCACGCCAGCAAGCCAGAGCACCACTCACCCTCCCACGCACACCAGTCAACCAGCAGGAGCACCACTCACCCACCCACGCACGCCAGCCAACCAGCCAGCCGGAGTTCCACTCACCCAGGCATGCCAGCCTGCCAGCCGCAGCAGAACTCAGCCACCCACGCCAGGCAGCAGGAGCACCACTCACCCACCCACTCATGACAGCCAGCCAGACGGAGAACCACTCACCCACGAGAGCCAGCCAGCCGGGGCAACACGCACCCACCCACGCACGCCCGCCAGTCAGCCAGCCGGAACAGCACTAACCCACGCACGCCAGCCAGCCAAGCCAGCTGCAGCACCAGTCACCCATGCATACCAGCCAGCCGGAGCACAACCCACCCACCCACGGCAGCCTGCCAGCTGGAGCACCACTCACCCACCCACGCCAGGCAGCAAGCCAGTCGGATCACCACTCACCCACGCATGCCAGCCAGCCACTCGGTGCGCTCCTCACACATTCACGACAGCCAGCAGGAGCAACACTCACCCACGCACGCCAGCCAGCCACCCGGAACACCACTCTCCCACGCATGCCAGCCAGGCAGCAAGCCGGAGCACCACTCACCCACCCACCCACGCCAGCAAGCCAGCCAAAGCACCACTCACCCATCCACGCACGCCAGCCAGCCAGCTGCAGCACCAATCACCCACACACGCTCGCCAGCCAGCCTGTGTGCCACTCACCCACACCAGCCAGCCAGCCAGCCAGCCAGCCAGCCGGAGCACCACTCACCGACGCATGCCTGCCAGCCGGAGCAAAACTCACCCATCCATGCAAGTCAGCAGGAGCACCACTCACCCACACACACGTGCCAGGCAGCCAGCTGGAACAGCACTCACCCACGCACGGCAGCCAGCCAGCCGGAGCACCACTCACCCACGCATGGCAGCCAC
>NW_018365162.1:4497-5630 GCF_002078875.1 Numida meleagris
CACGCCAGCCAGCCAGCCACCTGGAGTACCACTCACACACCCACGCACGCCAGCCAGCCAGCCATCCGGAGCATCACTCACCCACGCACGCACGCCAGCCAGCAGGAGCACCATTCACCCACGCAGGCACGACAGCCCGCAAGCTGGAGCACCAGTCACCCATCCACGCACACTAGCCAGCCAGCCCGAGCACCACTCACCCACCAACCCACGCCAGCCAGCCTGCCAGCCTGAGCACCACTCAACCACCAACCCAAGCACGCCAGCCAGCCGGAGAATCACTCACTCATCCACGCCAGCCAGCCAGGCAGCCAGAGCTCCACTCACCCACCCAGGCAAACCAGCCAGAAATCCAGCAGGAGCACCAGTCACCCACCCACGCCAGCCAGCCAGAAAGCCAGAGCACCAATCACCCACACACGCATGCCAGCCAGCCAGGCAGCTGGAGCACCACTAACCCAGCCACGACAGCCAGCCAGCTGGAGTACCACTCAACCACGCACGCCAGCCAGCCTGGAGGAGCAACATTCACCCACGCATGCCCGCCAACCAGCAGGAGCACCACTCATCCACATAGGCAAACCAGCCAGCCAGCCGGAGCACCACTCACCCAACCACGCCAGCCTGCCAGCCTGATCACCACTCACCCATGGCACCCAGCCAGCCAACAGGAGCACCACTCACACACCCACGCCAGCCAGCCAGCCAGCCGGTGCAGAACTCACCCACCCACGTCAGCCAGCAAGCCAGCCATAGCACCACTCACCCACCCACGCCAGTCTGCCAGCCGGTGCAGAACACACCCACCCACGCCAGCCAGCAAGCTAGCGGGAGCACCAGTCACCCACCCACGCCAGCCAGCCAGCCGGAGCACCAGTAACCCATGTACACCAGGCAGCCAGCCAGAGCACCACTCTCCCACCCACGCCAGCCTGCCAGCTGGAGCAGAACTCACCCACCCACGTCAGCCAGCCAGCCAGCCACGGCACCACTCACCCACCCACACCAGCCAGCTATCCAGCCGGAGCACCACTCACCCACCCACCCACGCCAGCCATCGAGCCGGAGCATCACTCACCCACCCACGCCAGCCTGCCAGCCGGTGCAGAACTCACCCACCCACGCCAGCCAGC
>NW_018365162.1:12037-14668 GCF_002078875.1 Numida meleagris
CAGCCGGAACACCACTAACCCACGCACGCCAGCCAGCCGGAGCACCACTCACCCACCCACCCACACATGCCAGCCAGCCAGAACATCACTCACCCACCCACGCCAGACAACCAGCCAGCCAGATCACCACACACCCACCCACGCCAGCCAGCAAGCCAGCAGGAGCTCAACTCACCCACGCACGACAGACAGACAGCCAGAGCCGGAGCACCACTCACCCATGCACACCAGCCAGCCAGAGCCGGAGCACCACTCACCCACCCACGCACGACAGCCAGCAAGCCGGAGCACCACTCACCCACACACGCCAGCCATCCAACCAGAGCACAAGTCACCCACCCACGCACACCAGCCAGCCCGTCGGAGCACCACTCACCCACCCACGGCAGCCAGCAAGCCAGCCGAAGCACCAATCACCCACGCACACCAGGCAGCCAGCCGGAGCACCACTCACCCACCCATGCACGCCAGCCACCCAGCCATCCAGAGCACCACTCACCCACCCACGGCAGCCTGCCAGCTGGAGCAGAACTCACCCACCCACGCCAGGCAGCAAGCCAGTCGGAGCACCAGTCACCCACCCACGCCAACCAGCCAACCGGAGCACCAATCACACACGCACGCATGCCAGCCAGCCAGCAGGAGCACCACTCACCCACCCACGCCAGCCAACCAGCAGGAGCACCACTCACCCACCCACGGCAGCCAGCCAGCCAAGCGGAGCAACACTCACCCACCCACGACAGCCACCAAGCCAGCCGGAGCACCACTCACCAATCCACGCCAGCCAGCAAGCCAGCTGGAGCACCACTCACCCATGCACGCCAGCCATCCAGGCGGAGCACCAATCACCCACCCACACACGCCAGCCAGCCAGCCGGAGAACCAGACACCCATGCACGCCAGGCAGCCAGTCGGAGCACCACTCACCCACCCACGCATGACAGTCAGCCCGGCAGCCGGAGCACCACTCACCCACGCACGCGAGCCAGCCAGCCAGCCCGAGCACCACTCACAGACCCAAGCACGCCAGCCTGCCAGTCGGAGCAGAACTCACCCACCCACGCCAGCCAGCAAGCCAGCCGGAGCACCAGTCACCCATGCACGCGAGCCAAGCAGCAAGCAAGACCACCACTCACAGATGCACGGATGCGAGCCAGCGAGCCGGAGCACCACTCACCAACACATGCATGCCAGCCAGGCAGTCAGCCGGAGCACCACTCACCAACGCACTCCAGCCAGCGAGCCGGAGCACCACTCACCTACCCACGCCAGCCACCCAGCGAGCCGGAGCACCACTCGCCCACGCCAGCCAGCTGGCCGGAGCACAACTCAGCCAGGCACGCCAGCCAACCAGGCAGCCGGAGAACCTCTCACCCACCCACGCACGCCAGCATGGAAGCCGGAGCACCACGCACCCACGCATGCCAGCCAGCCGGAGAACCACACACACATGCACACCAGCCAGCCAGCCAGCCGGAGCACCACTCACCCATCCACGCACGCCAGCCAGCAAGAGCACCACTCACCCACCCACGCCAGACAGCCAGGAAGGCGGAGAACAAATGCCCACACACGCCAGCCAGCAGGAGCACCACTCACCCACCCACGCCAGCCAGCCAGCCGGCAGGAGCACCACTCACGCACGCCAGCCAGCGAGTCTGAGCACCACTCACCCACGCACGCCAGCCAGGCAGCCAGCCGGAGCACCACTCACGCACCCACGCACGCAGACCAGCCAGGTGGAGCACATCTCACCTACGCACGCCAGCAAGCCACTGCACCACTCACCCATCCACCCCAGCCAGCCAGCAAGCCGGACAACCACTCACCCACCCACACCAGCCATCCAACCGGAGTACCAATCACCCACCCACGTACGCCAGCCAGCAAGCCAGCTGGGGCACCAGTCACCCACCCACGGCAGCCAGCCAGAAAGCCGGAGCACCACTCACCCACGCACGCACGCCAGCCAGCCAGCCATCCGGAGCACCACTCACCCACGCATGCCAGCCAGAAGCCCGAACAACACTCACCCACCCACGCCATCCAGCCAGCCGGAGCACCACTCACCCAGTCACGGCAGCCAGCCAGCCGGAGCACCACACACCCACGCATGCCAGCCACAAGCACGAACAACACTCACCCACCCACGCCAGCAAGCCAGCCAGCCAGAGCACCACTCACCCATCCACGCACGCCAACGCCAGCCAGGCGGAGCACCACTCACCCACGCACGCCAGCCAGCAAGCCAGCCGGGGCACCACTCACCCATGCACACCAGGCAGCCAGCAGGCTGGAGCACAACTCACCCCCGCCAGCCAGCCAGCCAGCTAGAGCACCACTCACCCACGCACGCCAGCCAGCCGGAGCACCACTCACCCACCCACCAACGCAAGCCAGCCAGTTGGAGCACCACTCAACCATCCACGCCAGCCACCCAGCCAGCCGGAGCACCAGTTACCCATGTACGCATGCAGCCAGCCAGCCAGAGCACCACTCACCCGCGCACGCCAGCCAGACAGCCGGAGGACTACTCACCCACCCATACCGGCAAGTCAGCCAGCCGGAGCACCACTCACCCAGGACACCCAGCCAGCCAGAACCCCACTCACCCACGCACGCCAGCCA
>NW_018365163.1:0-981 GCF_002078875.1 Numida meleagris
GTGACCCCAATGTCACCGCAATGTCACTGTGATGTGACCCCATTGTGACCCCATGGTGATCCCAATGTCACCACGATGTCACCGTGATGTGACCCCATGGTGACCCCAGTGTCACCGCAGTGTCCATAATGTGACCCCATGGTGACCCCATTGTGACCCCATGGTGACCCCAATGTCACTGTGATGTGACCCCATGATGTCACCGCAATGTCACCGTGATGTGACCCCATGGTGACCCCAATGTCACCACAATGTCACTGTGATGTGACCCCATGGTGACCCCATGGTGACCCCAATGTCAATGTGATGTGACCCCAGTGTCACCACAATGTCACCGTGATGTGACCCCATGGTGACCCCATGGTGACCCCATGGTGACCCCAATGTCACTGCATTGTCACCATGATGTGACCCCGTCGTGACCCCAATGTCACCGCAATGTCACTGTGATGTGACCCCATTGTGACCCCATGGTGACCCCAATGTCACCGTGATGTGACCCCAATGTCACACAATGTCACCGTGATGTGACCCCATGGTGACCCCAATGTCACCACGATGTCACTGCAGTGTCACCGTGATGTGACCCCATGGTGACCTCAATGTCACAGCAATGTCACCTCAACGTGACCCCAATGTCACCGCAGTGTGACCCCATTATGAACCCACTGTCACCACCATGTCACCCCAAAGTGACCCCAATGTCACCGCAATGTGACCCCAGTGTGACCCCAATGTCACCCCAAAGTGACCCCAATGTCACTACAATGTGACCTCAGTGTGACCTCAATGTGACCCCGGTGTCACCCCGGTGTCACCCCAAAGTGACCCCAACGTCACCGCAATGTGACCCCAGTGTGACCTCAATGTGACCCCAATGTCACCCCATCGTGACCCCAATGTCACCCCAAAGTGACCCCAACGTCACCGCAATGTGACCCCAGTGTGACCCCAGTGTGACCCCAATGTCACCCCAAAGTG
>NW_018365163.1:4652-6575 GCF_002078875.1 Numida meleagris
GCCCCATGGGACTCATGTGTGTCACCAGCCCCATGGGACCCATGTGTGTCACCAGCCCCATGGGACTCATGTGTGTCACCAGCCCTATGGGACCCACAAGTGTCGCCAGCCCCATGGGACCCACAAGTGTCACCAGCCCTATGGGACCCACAGCTTTCACCAGCCCCATGGGACCCACAGTTGTCACTAGCCCCATGGGACCCACAGTTGTCACCAGCCCCATGGGACCCACAAGTGTCACCAGCCCTATGGGACCCACGAGTGTCACCAGCCCTATGGGACCCACAAGTGTCCCCAACCCCGTGGGACCTATGTGTGTCACCAGCCCCATGGGACCCATGTGTGTCACCGGCCCCATGGGACCCATGTGGGTCACCAGCCCCATGGGACCCACAAGTGTCACCGGCCCTATGGGACCCATAAGTGTCACCAGCCCCATGGGACCCACAAGTGTCCCCAGCCCTATAGGTGCCCACAGACTCATCACAGACCCTATAGGGGCCAATGTATACATCAGTGATCCCATAGGGTCAGCCCTTCACCAGCCCTATAGGGACGGATGTCACTGACCCTATAGGGACAGAGAGACATCCCCGGCCCTATAGGGCTAACCCACAGCCAACCCGAAGTCAGCCAGCCCTATAGGGACAGGCACGAACTCTCTAGGGACCACAAAACAGGGCCAATGCTATGGGGTCGATCCTATGGGGTCGACCACCAGCCAACCAACCCTATAGGGTCAACCACCACCCAACCAACCCTATAGGGTCAACTCTATGGGATTAACCACCAGCCAACCAACCCTATGGGGTCAACTCTAGGGGATTAACCACCAGCCAACCAACCCTATAGGGTCAACATCCACCCTACCAACCCTATGGGGTCAACTCTATGGGGTCAACCACCACCCAACCAACCCTATAGGGTCAACTCTATGGGGTCAACCACCACCGAACCAACCCTATGGGGTCAACCCCGTGGGATTAACCACCAGCCAACCAACCTTATGGGGCCAACTCTATGGGGTTAACCACCAGCCAACCAACCCTATAGGGTCAACAATATGGGATTAACCACCAGCCAACCAATCCTATGGGGCCAACTCTATGGGATTGACCATCAGCCAACTCTATAGGGTCAATCCTATGGGATTAACCACCACCCCGCCAACCCTATAGGGTCAGCCCTGTGGGGTCCACCACCACCCAACCAACCCTATAGGGTCAACCCTGTGGGGTTAACCACCACCCAACCAACCCTATAGGGTCAACCCCGTGGGATTAACCACCATCCAACCAACCCTATGGGGCCAACTCTATGGGGCCCACCACCACCCAACCAAACCCTATAGGTTCAACCCCATGGGGTCAACTCTATGGCGCCCACCACCACCCAACCAAGCCCTATAGGCTCAGCTTTATGGGAACAACCCTATGGGGTCCACCACCACCCAACCAAACCCTATAGGTTCAACCCCATGGGATCAACCCTATGTGGTCAACCCTATGGGATCAACCACCACCCAACCAAACCCGATGGAGTCAACCCCATGGGATCAACCCTATGGGGCCCACCACCACCCAACCAAACCCGATGGAGTCAACCCTATGGGGTCAACCCTATGGGGTCAAACCTATGGGTCAACCACCACCCAACCAAACCCTATGGTGTCACCCCTATGTGGTCAACCCTATGGGACCCACCACCACCCTACGGACCCCTATGGTGGTCAACCCCATGGGGTCAACCCTATGGGGCCCACCACCACCCAACCAACCCAACAGGAACAACCCAATGAGAACCCCCAACCCCATGCCCAACCCCTCGTGCTCCGCAGACCCCCCTACCCCCGGTGGTGCCGACGAAGGCCTCCAGCTCGCAGACCCTCTTCCCGAAGACGAAGGAGCCATGGGCCCTACCCCA
>NW_018365164.1:0-1823 GCF_002078875.1 Numida meleagris
AGCTGGCAGGAAGTGTCGATCTGCCTGGGGGTAGAGAGGCCCTACAGAGAGATCTGGACAGGCTGGATCTCTGGGCTGAAGCCAACGGGATGAGGTTCAACAAGACCAAGTGCCGGGTCCTGCACTTTGGCCACAACAACCCCAGGCAACGCTACAGGCTTGGAGCAGAGTGGCTGGAAGGTTGTGTGGAGGAAGGAGATCTGGGGGATTAGTCGACACTCGGCTGAGCATGAGCCAGCAGTGTGCCCAGGTGGCCAAGAAGGCCAATGGCATCCTGGCTTGTATCAGAAACAGCGTTGCCAGTAGGAGTAGGGAAGTCATTCTTCCTCTGTACTCAGCCCTAGTGAGGCCCCACCTCGAGTACTGTGTCCAGTTTTGGGCCCCTCACTGCAAAAAAGACATTGAGGCCCTGGAGCGTGTTCAGAGGAGGGCAACGAAGCTGGTGAGGGGTCTGGAGCACAGGCCGTATGAGGAGCAGCTGAGGAAGCTGGGATTGCTCAGTCTGGAGAAGAGGAGGCTCAGGGAGGACCTTATCGTTCTCTCTAACTACCTGAAGGGAGGTTGTAGTGAGCTGGGGGTCGGCCTCTTCTCTCTTGTAACTAGTGACAGGACGAGGGGGAATGGCTTCAAGTTGCACGAGGGGAGATTTAGGTTGGACATTAGGAAGTACTACTTTTCTGAAAGAGTGGTCAGGCGCTGGAATGGGCTGCCCAGGGAAGTGGTGGAGTCACCGTCCCTGGAGGTGTTCAAGAAACGTTTAGATATAGCGTTGAGAGACATGGTTTAGTGGGGTTATTGGTGGTAGGTGGATGGTTGGACTGGATGATCTTGTAGCTTTTCCAGCCTAGCTAATGCTATGATTCTATGATTCTATGAATATTAAAAAGACTTTAACCATTATTTAATTTCAAGGAAGAAACATAAGCATGACAATCCTGTGCAAGAGCAGCAACATGCTAATGCATGGAAGTTGGGGCATGAACTAAGAACAGGAAAAGTCATCAACGGTTAAAGACTCAAGTGTAATCAAAATTCAGAGATATGACAAATAAATCAAAACATGATACAGATTTCAAGCCAGCAGAGGCTTGTGGTGATTTCACGCAGATGGGCTGCTGAACTCCACCACAACATTTTCTCTACCTCATCAAAGGAAGAGGGGGTGAAAAAACAGACTTCCCCTCAACTACTACAAACTAGTGTCATGGGCAAATAAATTTGGCTTGGGGAAGATTAATATAACTGATTGCCAACTAATAACATTAGAGAAGTGAGAAATAAAAGCAAACTAAAAATGCCTTCCCTCCATCCACATCCTTCCTCCTTCTCGCACAGAGCAGCACAGGGGAGCAGGGAATGAGGGAAGCAGTCAGTCTGTAGTACTTCATTTCTGCCACTCCTTCATGGTTACTCTCTCCCCTGCTTCATGGGGTCCCACCCTCACGATGTCATCCTTTCTGTACTGATCCATCTATGTGGTCTTCCTACAGGCTGCAGCTCTCCCAGCCCTCCTGCCCCACTGGGGCTGCTCCTGCAGGGGTATCCACGGGCTGTGCCTCCTTCAGGCCTCATCCACTGCTGCACCATGGGCTCCTCCATGAGTGCACCTGGAGATCTGTTCCACGTGGTGCCCATGGGCTGCAGGGGGTGTCAACGGTTTACGGGCGTTAGGCCCGATTCTGTGACGAAGGGGACGGGGGACCCAAGGGCCCACGTCCCGGGAAAAGGGGAAAGGGGAAAAGGGTAGGGAGATGGCCCTGAGAGCAAAGAACAGCGGCAACAATCTGAGGAGAAACAAACTAATTTACTAAATAAGATATCAG
>NW_018365164.1:5083-6848 GCF_002078875.1 Numida meleagris
GTTCCAGCCAGCCCCATACGCTCCCAATGATGTCCATGGCTGGCCCTTTGTTGATGGCTTAGTGCCACACCAGGATCCAGCACCATACCATGTATAGTTGCTTTTCCTGTCTGGGCTTACATCTGTCCCATCTTTTGACCAAACTTCATAGGGAGAGGAGTCGATTCCTCTGGCTTTCAATAAAGTACTTTTTACCGCCTGCTGCCAACCTGATCCCTGATATTTTGTCCCAAATACAACACATGTTTGTGTCCAGTTCCCATCTCTGCTATTTCCAATCGCTTGTGATCCTAATAGCTGTATTTCTTGGGGGTCCCAGGGCAAAGTTACATTCAGGCCTTTTAAGAGCTGTGCAGTGCAATTCGCTACTGTATGAGAGGATGTGCAATTACCTGTACTATAGCCTGCAAAAGAGCTTACATTTAACCATGGTAAACCTAATAAGCAAGTGTGAAATGGATCAGTAACTGTAGCCATAGCTAGGCAGAATTCTGAGTTACCCGTCTTTTTTGCCCAGGTTACCCACAAGTTCTGTCGTGGGTTGATGTTGTGCACTCCTTGACACTGCTGGGTTTTTTCTTTTAAATTTACTAGTAAAATAGATCCCATGTATCCCAGCAAAGCTAGTTGTAGGGCTTCTGAGTGACGTAATCCCCATTCTAAATAGTCTTGTTTGACCGGCAAATATATCATGTCTGGCTTTTGCCCTTGAATCGTTATCAGCCTGTCATGACCCTTTCTGATGAGAGCACCCATCTGTTCCAGTGTTGTTACTATGCTGCTTCTTGGGGAGTAACTGAGAAATATGTATTCCAGCAGGGCGGATACCTCTCCCCCCTTTTCTTTTTGGCACACAACCGCAAAGGGCTGCGCAGCCGGCGGGGCAGCAATAGCAAGGAGTAACGGCAAGTGAGGGTCATATCGGGCTGCAGCTGTGTGTTGTATCTTAGCTAGAATGCGGTCCACAGCCTCCTGATGTGTTGGCCCCCGGTTGATTTAATCCTGCGCTGCCTTGCCTTTCAGCAAAGGCATCAATGGTTTCAAGTCCTCATTTGTGATACCTGTAAGAGTTCTGACCCATTGGATGTCACCCATGAGCCTTTGCATATCTGCTAATGTTTTAGGGGGTATCATCAAGGTTAATTTTTGTGGCATAACTGACGCATCAGATAATTTCCATCCTAGATATAACCATGGAGCAGTGCGCTGTACTTTCTCTGGCGCTACCTTAAGTCCTCGGCTAGCCATTGCTGCCTCAATATCAGATAGATCTACATCAGTAAAAGGTCTTTTCCTGCAAAACAAAATGTCATCCATATAATGATATATGATAGTGTCTGCCCAGCGCTGTCGCAATGGTGCCAGCGCCCATGCAACGTAGATTTGGCACATTGTCAGAGAGTTTTTCATCCCCTGGGGAAGTACCACCCACTCATACCTCTTAGCTGGTTCTGCCTTATTAATTGAGGGTACCGTAAAGGCAAAACGTTCAGTATCTCTAGGATCTAAGGGAATGGTAAAGAAACAGTCCTTTAAATCAACGATAAGAAGGTCATGTTCTTTAGGCAACATGACAGGACTTGGAAGACCTGGTTGGAGGACTCCCATAGCCTGCATTTGATTACTGACAGCACGCAAATCATGCAGCAAACGCCACTTTCCTGATTTTTTCGGTATGACAAAGTTAGAGGTATTCCATGGACTAACTGATTCTTTTATGTGTCCTGCTTCTAACTGTTCCTGTACTAACTGCTTAGCCTGCTGC
>NW_018365165.1:0-1982 GCF_002078875.1 Numida meleagris
AAAAAAAAAAAAAAAAAGCAGGTGTCCTTGCCAAAATGTCTCTCCGTGCAAAAGCGCTCATCGTGCAGCATGTCTGCCTCCAGCACGGGCGCGTGGAGGGTGGGAGGAGAAGCCTGGAGCTGGAGGTGCCGTGTCTGGCATTGGGAATGCCAATCTCTGCAGGTGGGGAAGGGGAAGGGGCAGCGGGGCCGGGGGGCTTGGCTGCCTCTGAGCGTATGGGACATGGTGAGGTCTGAGCCCCCTCGAGCACGAGCGGTGCCTCTCTGCCCTCCTGGAGCTAGGGATTAGGTCAGGAAATGAGGCACAAGCAGAGGTAAGAGGTTTCCTGAAATCCTAGCCAGGGCTTGAGCTATTAAAGCAGGCTTCCTGAGCGAAGGGCGGGGGGGGGAGAGTTTGCCTCGGCCCTTGCCAAGTGAAAGCGCCTGGTGGCTTGAGAAGCAAAAGGAGGGGGAAACGAACACGCTGCTGCCCCACTGAAACCCCCAAAGAACCCATCCGTGCCCCCCCAGCATTGCTGACCCCGGTGGCACCAGTTGGGCCATTGGACCTTGGGGTTTGAAGCCATCCCTTCTGCTCGGCACCGCCACGGAGCTTCTGGGGGTGCACCCACATTCCCAAATCCCCATTGGTGCCGTGCTTTGCCCCCCCTACCTGGATTTGGGGTTAAGTGGGAGACACGCTCAGAACCTCGGGTTTAGCCACCCTCCAGGTGTGAGGATTGGGAAAACAGGCTTGGGGAGCACCCTACACACCCCAGTTGCTTTTTTGTGGTCTGAAACTGGATTTTCTGCTCATTTGTAGAGCAGTCCTTGCTGCAGCAGTGCTCACGAAGGAGGAATAGCTCACGGGTATCCCCTTCCCCAGCAAGAAATGACACTGATCCCCAATGTCTGAGCTCCAAGCCACTCCATTGCTTTGAAGCCTGCTTGAAACCTTCAGTCTTTCACCCAGAGCACTGAGGCTGATGTGGTGGTGGGGTGGGGGGTGAGCACAGCGTGTGCATTCTTTGGCGTTCCCATCACCCTCCAGCAATGGGAGCATCCCACGCTGGCAAAGGGGGAATGGAGGGGGGTGGGGGGGGGAAGTTTCACCCCCAGGGTAATGGGTAACCACCCAGCAATGGGAGATGCTGCACCCATTCATGTCCCTGAGGAGGGGGGAGCTTGCTCTAAAACTTAAAAACTTGCCCCATTTTGCACAAAAAAAAGAACAAATTCAGGGGCAGGGGGAGGGGGTGTTGCTCGGGTCACCCCGCTTTCCCATCCTCCATCAAGAAATGATCCCTCCCGTGCCCCAAAGCGATGCAGGGTGCCACAGCAAAGCCTTCCTCCCACCTCACTTCTGCCAACGGGTCAGAAGCCAAATGGATTAAAATAAAAAATAACCCTCCCCCCACCTCCCCCCCAAAAAACCACACAAATACCAAAAGTTTCTTGCAGCCCAGCGTGCACCCATTGATTTTTTTTCATTCTTATTCCTATTTCCTCCCCAGCAGGCAGCACGTCTCCGGGCGAGGAGGAGGAGGAAGGGAAGGATCAGGTGTCGCTTTAGGACCCAGCGGAGCCCCCATGTTGGAGGTAGGAGCTTTTCCCCCCCCCCCACTCATTTCGGAGTTTTTGAGCCCAGAGAGAAGGAACCAAGGCGTTGGGCAAGGGCGAGAGCAGCTCGGTGCATCCGAAGCGGTAAGGAGCCAGCGGAGCCCCCGACCCCGCGCATCCATCCTCCGGGACCTCTCGATGACGGCCCCAAGTTGGGGGCAAAACCCATCCTTGGGTCCGACGTCCATTTTTGGGGGGGGCTGAAACCCATTTTTTAGAGGGGAGGGGTGGTTGGCTTGGAAGATGGGAGTCCCACCAATGGTTTTGCCAATGTACTTGGAAGGCTCCCACCCGCATCCCCCGGAGCGCACGGCGAGGACGTCCCCATTGCTATTTGGGGGCTCTGTAGTGGAGCTTTTTTCTTTTTTTCTTTTTTTTTTTGGG
>NW_018365165.1:3739-6829 GCF_002078875.1 Numida meleagris
CCCCCCCCCCACCTCCCCAGCGCTCCTGGTCCAGGGCCAGTACAGCAGGTTTGAGGGCATTACCTACCCGGAGCCGGTGCAATACTCCCAGTATGACCAGCAGGCAGGTGAGAGCCTTTGTCCTCCTCCTCTTCCTCGCAGCTTTGCTTTCCCTGATGCCTTTTTTCACACCCACCCCCATGCTTTGCTCCGTTCCCTCTTCCACCCCAACCCCACGCGTTTCCTATTGCGCTGCGCCCGCTCCCCACGGGCTGCGTGTTCTCCCGGCGCGATAATACAGGATAAACCCAACATCCTTACGCTCCGTTTTCTCCGTTTTCTCCCTTTTTCCCCAGAAATTCAGGATTACTACGACTATCACGGTGAGTGCTGCCCCGGGGCGGGTTGGGGGCTGGGGGTGCGCGCCCTCACCGCTCTGTCCCCCCAGATGTGACCCCGCGCACCCCCGAGGAGCAGTTCCGCTTCCAGTCCCAGCAGCAATCCCAGCAGGAAGTTGTGCCAGCTCCGACCCTGGGTGGGTGCAAAACAGCCACCACATCCCCCCACCCCCACCCCCCTATGGAATGCTACCCCAGCCCTAAAACCTGACTGGGGGCAGTGGGATGCTCCTTATCCCCAAGCCCTAAGCTCTGCTCTTCCCCCCACCAGCTGCTGCCCTCGAGACCGAGCCCACAGAGCCCGGACCCCTGGGTAAGCGTGGCTTTCACCATTCTCTTCCTAACACAAATATGAGGCTACCTGGGTCGCTTCCCCCACCCATGCATCCCCACCACAGTTCCATCCTTCCTCTGGGGGGGGAGGGGTGGGGAACGATGCAATGCTGAACACGCCCCCAGGCCTCAGGGATTTTTTTTTCCCCCTATCTGAACCTGGTTGCATTTTTGAAGTGAAACAACCCGCAACCGACGCTGGCTCTCATTGCAGACTGCCGGGAGGAGCAGTACCCCTGCACCAGGCTCTACTCCGTCCACAAGCCCTGCAAGCAGTGCCTGAACGAGATCTGCTTCTACAGGCGAGCACAGGGGCTGTCCCCCCCCCCTTGGCTGAGTCCCTCATTTGGGTCTTCGATCCCTAAACCCTCCCCTCTTCCCCGCAGCCTCCGCCGGGTCTACGTGATCAACAAGGAGATCTGCGTCCGCACCGTGTGCGCCCACGAAGAGCTGCTGCGGGGTAAGGGCACACATCCCTCGAGCCGAGGGGCATCCCCACCCAACCTTTGGGTACCACCTCGCCAGCGAGGAGGATGCTGACGGCTTAAGGCGCCGCGGCTGCTGGAAGCTTGCCGTGTTTGCACCTCCCTGCAGCCGACCTGTGCCGTGACAAGTTCTCCAAGTGCGGCGTGATGGCCACCAGCGGGCTCTGCCAGACCGTGGTCGCCTCCTGCGCCCGCAGCTGCGGGGGATGCTGAACCCCCCCCCCGCCCCCAACCTCGCCGGGACGCAGCCCGGCTCCTCCACCTGGTGCTATAAAGGAACCGTGCATGAACGAGCGGAACGCCAAAGAGAAAGTCCAGTTTTGTGCACATAAGAATAAATAAGGGCTTGGGAGGGGGGGGGGGGGGGGGGCGGGTTGGGGGTTGTTATTATTTTTATTACTTTTGATATTCTATTGTAAGTCGAAGGGGGAGGGGGGGGGGGTTGCTGCGTAGAGTATCCAAGAGAAAAAGCGTAAGGGTTGCTGTGGCTCCTGTCTCTTTTTTGTTTTTTGGTTTCCCACCGGTTTGGGGTCATGGGTGATGCTCCTCGTGTGCCCAGAGCATGGCTGGGCTGTAGGATTTGGGGGAGTTCCACAGTTGAGGGTTCTGCTCGAAATAGCACGGCACCATCTGGGGCAGTTTGGGTTTTTGCTATAAGCAAGGGCACAGCAGTGGGGTTTGGGGTGGCTGTCCCCAGTTCCTGTATGGGGAATCGCATGCATTCAGCCCATGTGGAGCTCAGATGTTGAATTTAGGGCAGTTTTGGGGTTCTCTGATTGGAAAGGCAGGGGTGTTGGTTTACTCCATTCAGTCTAGCTTGCAGTTTTCTTGGGCTATAGTCATCTTCTAGAGCATGCGTGCTATTAACAGCATACAGGTCCTATAATAACAATGATAATAAATGTAATGGGGCCTGATGGGCACCAGTTTGAGCAGCTGGTTCCCAGACCCTCCACCCTCACCCCTCAATAAGTCACTGTGTGAGGCCAGGTTGGCTTTCCATACGTTTAATGGAGGGGGAGAGGGGATGGACAAGGGTTGGGGCCACGTTGGGTTGGCCCATAGCACCGATATCAAACCAGTCTCCAAAAAGAGCAGTAGAAAAGACAGGATCCTCCCTGTGCCGCGTGGGATCCAGGCATGGGATGCATACCCTGGTCAGTGCCAGGTTGGGGAGCTCCAGTGCTCCCATATGGGCTTAAAAAATGTCCTGTTTCCAAACGTTGGTTATAAAAATGCCGTAGAAAAAAGGAAGGGGGGAAAAAAATCAAGCTGTATCAAAAATAGACAGCGGTGTCTTGGGGGTAAATTGCTGCTCTTCTCCTCGATCAAAGAGTGGGATTGGGGAATGTTGAGTGGATTTTCATGTTGCTGCTCTTGGCCCTAAATGCTGCGGGGGTGACGGCGCAACTCCTGTGCCCCCCGCTGCTGTGCTGGTGGCTTCTGTGCAGCCCCAGAGCTCCGCTCCAGCGCTGAGACTTGTGCCTGGGTGGGGTTGGAAAACAGAGGGGTCACCCCAAGGAAGAACCCAGCAGCATCCCCGTGCGTGCAGCAGCACCTCCACGCAGTGGGATGAGCCCCAAAGCAGCCCAGCGCCGCCGCCGTGCAACCTAAGGTGCAGGCAGCACCGCGGTGCCACCCGCCTGCAGCACTTGAATGCGTCGTTGTGCTTCTGCCAGCTGCTGCTCCGACGTGCCCAGCGAGCGGTCCAGGTGGCCCTTCTGCAGAGCCAGGCGCAGCGAGGCTTCGTGCGTCTTCAGCTTCTCCCTCTCCACCTGCATGAGGATGCAAACCGTTGCTCTGTTGCACGCCTTGCTCTGTTGCATAGCGTCAGTACATAGGTGCATGCAATGCCTAGCTGCACACCTTGCTCCTGTGCACAGCACATACGTATA
>NW_018365166.1:0-6827 GCF_002078875.1 Numida meleagris
ATCTAATGGAGATTAACTTATTTAAAATCATACCTGTGGTTTTCCCTTGGAATAAAATGAAATGGCTGTCTGCAATATTACAAAATCTATTTTTCAGTCTCAGGATGTGTGAAAACAAAAAAAAATCTGTACTAGCAAATAGTAACAAGGAATTTCAAAGGGAATCCGTATGAGTGACAAGTGTCAGAATTCATTATTCAGCCTCATAGTGCCACCACTGTGAAATCTGTAGCTATTTAAATTCAGAGTTGTCTTCACTTGATAAAAGGAAATTAACATGTTTTAAGCATTATCTGATAAAAGTATATCTTCTTGTTCTGTGCCTGTTATTAAATGGAATAATGGCCAAGCAGAACTGTTTAAGTATATTATGTTGAGAATACTGTACATGTTTTTGTTACAGGATAAAGATTTTATCCTTTTTTTTTATCCTTTGCCCTTATTGTGTGTGTATATATATATATGTATATATGTGTACATATATACATATATGTTTATATATATGTATGTGTATATATATATATATATATTTAGGGAGATTTAGGTTAGATGTTAGGAAGGTATTCTTTGCTCAGAGTGGTGAGGCACAGGCACACGCTGCCCAGAGAGCTGTGTGTGCCCCATCCCTGTAGGCACTCAGTGCCAGGTTGGATGGGGCCCCAGGCAGCCTGATCTGGTGGGGGGCAGCCCTGCCCAAGGCAGGGGGTTGGGATTCAGTGGGCTTTAAGGTCCCTTCCAACCTACGCCATTTTGTGATCTTTGAATCCTCTCTCATTTACAAGCACCCTGGTGTGTGAATTTTATGTTGTACTTCTGAAAATGGAATCTTACCTCAAACCGGGAAATAATGAGATCAGACTTAACTTGAGCAAGTGGCTCTGAATCTTAGTTGTTTTAGATCCTTTTGAAAGCTTCTTGAAAAATTATACCACTTGATGTGAAGCAAACATGACATTCACATCTCCAGGTCAGAATACATGAATTGAAAGAAAAGAAACCTCCCTCGTCTCGATAATGGACAAGATGAAATTCTTATAAAAACCTGTAAAGAATAGTTGAGCTCTATAGCCAGAGTACTCCTCCACTCTGATTTGTAGAAAAGAACATCCAGAACCAGACGTAGTTTATTTGTTATTCCTTTTGATGGTATACTGTACCATGAATTTGTCCAGTCACTTCTTGAGTATAAGTTTTTAATATCCAGGAAAACTCTGTGACAGGAAAATTTTACTGCTTAATTCTCAATGTTTAAAGAGGATATAACTTGGTTTTGTTCATTTTGAACTCTCATCTTCATTCAATTCTCTGATCTTGAAAAAACAATAATTATATGTTCCCTGACTCGGTTCTCCACAGTGAGGTAATGTCTTACAGTTACATTTCTAAACAGGGGTAACTATCTTACAATCTGTTGCTGTATAGAGGAAGTCTCTCCCCCCTCCTTTCATGCATCACTTAATATTTTTTTTGCTGGTAGTTTCATCTGTGTTTTTTCTTTCATTCTATTTATTGTCTTGTATTGTCTGACAATATCAGGAGTTGCTTGTTCTCCTTTGACTTACGTGATTGCTTCATGGATCAGTAGATAATGGCGTCCAAGAACGTTCTAGTTTCACCTTCCAATATTATATTTACCGTATTCATATAAGGAGGTTTTGTCTTTTCACAGCCTATGATACTCATCAGCTTGTTACAGTCAGTGTTGCCGCCTTGATCAGGAGGTCTTTTTTATGTACCCTATACTAGGATTATTTTGGAAACTTGTCCTGCTGTAGAATTAAAGCTGAGTTTCCAATCTGCAGGCAAGTCCACTGGAAATCTACTCCATTGTCTTTTCAGAGCACTTTTTAACCAAGTTTCCATACAGAAGTCTGCCTGAAAAATTTTAACGATCGCAGATAGCGCAGTACCTGATCTTTCCTATGTTGTGCACAGTGGTCATTCAAATTAAAAGGGTATATTGGAAATAACTGTTCTGGAAACACACTCTGAATTTATTTTATTTTTATTCAATTTTGTTATTATTTTATTATTTTTCATTGTTTAAACTTCAAATGTTTTAAAATGAGTATTGTCCTTACGTGATTTTAAGTTATTGACTACTATGTATGTGGAGAGTAAATGACGCTGTAGATGCTTTATATGTAACAGACCTAACCAACTAAATTATGTCTAGAGGAGTGAAAAGTATAAATTGCCTACCTAATATGTCAGTGTTTCTTTTCATTTGATGCTTTCTTTTTTTCTTTTTTTTATCTCCCTAAAATTTGCTTTCGTAAAGGTGGAGAATGATCCACACCTGAAATTAATGTATACAGAGTGTCTGAGGCTGTGTGGAACCTGGCTAGCAGAAACATGTTTGGAAAACCCTACCGTCATCATGCAGAAATACTTGGAGAAGGTGCATTCAGTCTTTGAAATGCTCAGTCTTTGAGATAATGCTGTTGTAAATATTTTGTTAAAATGTCAAGTACATTTTACAATTCAGCCTTTATTTTTCTGGATCAAAAATACAGATTCTTAGTAAAGAAAAAAAAAAACAAAAACAAAAAAACCCACAAACCTTATAGTTTCACATAGCATTTTATAACACTGTAATCATATAAAGTATTCACAATATGGTTTTTAGAATTTAATGTGAAACATTTATTAATATTGGCTTTGAAATGATAATGACTTATAATATTTGCCTTTTTCCTTCCACCCCATTCCCATCTTCTCACCTTCAAGACAGGTAATTGACTTGGTCATACTTACTGTATGACTGTGTCTGTAGCAGTTTCATCCCAGGTGCTGGAAAATCTTGCACTAATGCTTCAAAGTACTGACATTTTTAAAAAATCTTAGCCATGGCAGAAACGTTTTCGTTAATATGACTAGTGTCCCCACATTTCTTTATTTCTAATCTGCAAAACTGTAGCTTTAGCTGCTTTTCTCTTTCACTTTCTATATTGTTTCTTCACTCTGGTAATTTGAATCAGTTATTTTCACAAATAATCGCCTTCTCTTTTTGGCACTTTTTGACTATTTTCTATTTTTTTTGTATTTTGATACAAGGTTGTAAAACTTCATGTCTAGTTAATCTAAAAGTAGGTTGTACTACAGAAGTAGCCTGATAGGTTTTATTTTGTATTTATATATATCCCGTCAGAGGCATCCTTAACTAACATGGTTAGTTCAGACAAGCAAGTGGCCCTGCTTGAACCCTGCTTGAAGGATTTGTGCAGGATGACCTCCAGGAGTCCCTTCCATTCTGTGATGATAGTTTGATCAGGTATTGTGCAGTACTCAACTGTGTATCTGATTATCAGCCTTACCATTATTGTAACTTCTCTTTTAGGCTGTGGAAATTGCTGCAAGGCACCATGGAGACAGCAGTGATGAACTGAAGAAAGGAAAAACAAAGGCTTTCCTGTCTTTGGCTCGTTTCTCAGATAATCAGTACCAGCGAATTGAGAACTACATGAAATCCTCAGAGTTTGAAAATAAGCAGGCATTACTGAAGAAGGCCAAGGAGGAGGTTGGCCTCCTGAGGGAGCGTAGAGTTCAGACAAACAGGTGAGCATTCAAACTGAGAGGTGGTTACTACAGAGCCATTAAAGTTTTCATCTTTACTAATTCTCTGTCCATCTGGGCAAGTGGTACAGCATGGTTCACATCTCTACAGCAGTGGCTGAATCTGTAGTCCTCATTACCTATAGTTACTGAACTGTGCTAGGACATTGTCTAGGAAAGTGCAAGGTGGTGTGGGCCAAGACTAAGTCAAGGAGCTTTTCACGTTTATTCCCTGTTTGATAGAGAAAATGTTACAGAGTAAAAATAAGTGAGTGTGACATTTTTTTCCGTCAAACATTTGGTGAAAGTTTAGAATTCATCTTAATATAGAACTGTTAAAAGAATTAGTGAGAGCAGTTGCAAGCAAGTGGTAAAATAAAATCTGAACTTCAGTAGTTGGAAAGCGATGTTCCTACATAAATGGTCTGTACTGGATATTCACATTTATACCAAGATTGAGATTAAATCATTAGAAAGAAAAAGGACACTAAGTACTTACTTGGAGTGATGGGTTTGTTTGGACATGCACCAAAGGAATAGCTTCCACAATTCCATTTCACAGATGTTTTTTTTTAATTGTGCTTTGACATACAAAACAAATTAAAAAAATAAAATTGGTAAGCACCAGAACTAGGGACGGCCCAGTCAGTTCACGGAGAAATAATTCCTTGTTTAAAAATAATGTTTGTTCACATAGATATACAGTGAAGGTTCAGCGAGAGCTTGAGCTGGATGAATGTGCCATACATGCCCTAACTGAGGATCGTCAGCGTTTCTTGTGTAAAGCAGTGGAGAACTACATCAACTGTTTGCTAAGTGGAGAGGAACATGATATGTGGATCTTCCGACTCTGTTCCCTATGGCTTGAAAATTCTGGAGTTGATAGAGTCAATGAAATGATGAAGGTACATCTCCTGCTGTTTTTCCTCATTACACTTTTACATTCAATAATCCATCTTCTGCTCCTGTTTTTAGAAGATGTATTGTGCTGTACTGAATGCTTTTCTTTGTATTTCCTTAACTTTTCCATCAAAACTTGCCTTTTCCAGTCATTACTGCTCATCAGTTTGCTGCTTATCACTGACAGCTGTCATTCTCACTGCATTTTAATTTTATTTCAACTTAATATAGCATTTTAATTTGGCAAGTCTGTAAGATGAAACATATTTCATGATCCTTCACTGCTGCCAGTGTTGCTCTTTACATATCTTGAATACTACCCGTGTCTTTTTCAATGTCCATTAGTATGTTGTTCTAGAGATATGTCTCGTACATACTTCTGGGTGAAAAGATGTTCTTTTAGGCTATCTGTAAAACACAGTAACCAGGGACTATTAAGGTTGTCATTCTCTAGTTGGTTCTATAATTTCTGCAGCGATGCAGGGTATCTCTTCATTCTTACATGAATGATCTGAATCTATAACAGGGATCGTAATTTGTTGCTTCATTTTGTCTTATAATTAACTTTGGAGAACAGTAAGTTTTCCTTTACTTGTATTTTTAACACACAATTGTTTATTGTCTTAAGCTAGATTGTAAATTGTTTTTTTGTTTTTTTGTTTTTTTAATTAGAGAATCTAGGTATGGGGGTATTCTGAATTAGTGTGTCTCAGCTCTGCTCTAATAGAACAACAAATACTCTATTTGTCACCAAGGCCTAGGAATATGAACTAAGGTGCTGTTACACTCACTGGATTGCCATTTGATCACACAGCAATAATTACTCTGTTTAACAAACCAAACCAAAATGTCTCCCCCTTCCCTTGTATTTTATGATTCCATTACTTTTTGGTGTTTAATGCAACTTTTTAACTGAATTTTCTCCACTACAGAAAAATGCAGAGAAAATCCCTTCTTACAAGTTTTTGCCTCTGATGTACCAGCTGGCTGCTCGAATGGGAACCAAGATGATGGGTGGTCTAGGATTTCATGAAGTTCTGAATAATGTAATTCATCGTTTTTGTACCTGAAGATATTTTAACTGGCATAGTGGTACATTCTCCTAAACAATATGCATCTTCCTTTGTGCAGTCGTAGCCCAATGAGTTATGGACGTGATAAGTGCTTATTAAAATGAGTGATGCAAACTCAGTATTATGGGGGGATCTAGGAGGGAAAAGATTGGGGATTTTTACATTGCTTACATCATTGGTTTTGTTGTTGTATAAAAATAGTCTTCTGCAGATACAGAAATGCATTTTGAATATATTACAATTGTGGAGGTAATGTCTAAGTAATTCCTATTCTTTCTTTCCCATGAAGAGTTGTAGAAGCTCAAAAAACTAGTGTTTCTAATTAATTCATTGTTTCTAATTAATTCATTTTCTTTCTTCTGTACGCTCTTCAATAATGAAATCTTTTTGTTTTCCCTGACAGCTAATGTCTAGGATTTCACTGGATCACCCACATCACACTTTGTTTATAATATTGGCTTTGGCAAATGCTAACAAAGATGAACTCCTGACAAAAACAGATGCAAAAAGAACAAATAAGTTAATTAAAAACGCACCAAAAGAAATTTCACAGCTTGATGTGGTAACTATGAAAAATTCTATCAGTCAGTCTTGTAATAAATAAATATTCTATCTCTGTTATTTGTCTTAAGGGAGATTTTATTGTAGAGCTCAGCAGCTGACTTTTGTTAAGAAAAATTGCGAGGAAAGAAGTATATTTTTATGACAAAAAAACTTCCTTTGTACATGAATTGATAATTACTTTTGAAATAGGTTATTACCGAGGCTAAACAAAGCAAGGTTAACATTTCCTGCAACAAATACCCGTGTTATTGCATAGAATTTGTGATAAATGTCCTTTATTTGTTATTCTTTAAGTAGGGACTTGAGTACGTCTGTTGCTGAAAGTAGATACCAAATGGAGTATCTTTCTGCTTGAAATGATAACGTCTGTTCAGAGTGTTTAGCCTTATGTAGCGTACTTTTGTTCCTTTATGTGACATTAATGTTGACAGCCATGATGATATGTAATACTGAACTGCAGCTTTGTACTTATTTTGTGACTGTTTAATTTTTGTTGGTTCGTGCCCATGGAATCAACACGTCTGGATTAATGCCCCTTCTCTCCCTCTTCACTATAATCTGGCATGATTGTTTGTCATTACCCTCTTACCCCTCACCTGATACAAATTCGCACCACACTTGTATGTGGCTTTTTTTGCCTTCCTCTCAGATTTCTATTTCTTACGTTATCCCACCCTTAGGAGTTGGCTTATTCTAAACTGAACTAAGTCTGACAGCTTTAGGTACAGAAGGGAC
>NW_018365167.1:0-1616 GCF_002078875.1 Numida meleagris
GGGCTCTTCCCTCCCAGTGCGTGGCAGGCAGGCAGCCGGGCTGTGAAGGTGAATGTGGAGGGAGAGCCTCGCCATCCAGCACGCTTGGGTGCTGTACTGGAGTCCCTGGGGATTCCACGTTGAGACCACTATGCTCTCGAGTTGGATGCTGCCCTTTAGAGCAGCCCTTCAGCTGCCTTCCTGAGGCTGGTGCCATTTCCCAGCTTCTGCCCAGTGATTCCCCCCTAACAAGTGCTCAGTGTCCCCTCTCTCCCCTTCCCCATCCCCTCCAGCAACACCTGTCTGAACAGGCTCTGTTCCTGCTGCGTATCGCGCTGCAGTGCCACCGCTCCCGCTTCCGTGCGCAGTCACTGAGCAGCCCTGAACTGCGTCCTTTGGGTTTGCCCTTGGTTTCCCCTGGGTCCGTTTTGCCCAGTGTCTTGGCCGTGGTGCAAGGGGAATGCCTTCCCCCATTGTCCTCCTTGCTCCCGGCCAAGGTGCCCCATGAGCCCGCTTCCATACTCACAGAGCGTGAGGCTGAGCAGGAGGAGCAGTGCAGGAGACGCGGCCATCGTCCTCGGGGCGGTGCAGCGCAGCGCGGGTGATCTTTGTCTCTTAACATTTTAGGCAGCGTAACTGATAGGAGAGGATGTGATGTCATCAGGACCCATTCTGTGAAGATCCATTGTTCAGCCTGTGAGGTGAAACAGAGTGAGAAAAGATTTCTGCAGCACTTCATTTGTGTTGCAGAGCTTGGGCTCTTTTATCGTTGTAGCATTGTTTTTAATGGTGCTTTAGGGATTTTGCAGCCATGTCTTCAGCTGAGATTCAGACTGACAACTCGCCTTCTAGAAATCGGATCAGCCACCACAACTTGCCATCTCTCTGCCATTTGGGGCACTCACATCATGTCCAGATCTGCAGATAACAAAGTTAAGTCCCATGCCATGGACCTCAGCTGCAAGTTGTATTTCTTGGCTGATACTTTATTTTATGTATCATTTAATTCTTTTTAGAAATTAAAGAAGATGTGGGAATGTTGTAGAGCATCTCTCCACCTGCACTTTTCATCTCCGAGCCCATGCATTGCTGATTTGTATCTGAGTGCTTCAGCTCTGTTGTTCTCAGCAATTGTTCTTTGTAATTTCTCTGCAGAAGCCACTGTGTGCAAGGCGGGAGGTCTGTGATGTGACACCCAGCAAGAGAGCCCCGTGCCCCAGTGGCATTCAGATCTAAAGAAAAAGTTACCCTGTGTTTTTCTTGTCCAACCACAGGGACTTCCGCCATGCCAAAAAAACCCTTCCATGCCTGCTTCAACACTGAGAGGCCAGCCCACGATCGCTGGGTGACCACACACGCACTGGTAAGGGTTTTGACTTCCTGCAGCTTTGCACATACGGTCTCAACAGCTTTGCTCGGCTGCTATTTGCTTCTTTTTTTGGTATTTTCTGGCTTTCCTGCTTTTTCTTTTTTTTTCAGTGTGGGAGGTGTTGTTCCATTACTCCATTGGAAAGCATACCCCTGTTCCTGGCCGTCAGAAATGTGGCACTGCTGAGTGATGAAACTGCTGTTTCATGAGAAAATGAGCTGGAAAATGAAGAATGCAAAAAGGTGGTGAGTTAGGTCAAGCAGCCTCA
>NW_018365167.1:3656-6093 GCF_002078875.1 Numida meleagris
TCTCAGCGTAGTTTGGAGTGGCCTTTTCAGTGGGTTATTTACTTTTTTTCTGAAACATCAGTGGGGTAGGCTGTGGCATGTTCAGTCTCCCTGCCCTGATGGAAGTGGTCAGTTAAACTAAACAACTCACAGAAAGAGATAAAAATGACAGCCATTTAACAGGGAGGATATTGGAAAATAGAGAGACGGTGGGGCATGAGAGCTGAGTATTGGATAAGACTGGTTTATGAGTCATCTGGTGGAAGGCTGTGCTGTCCAGCACAGAGCTGCCCATCTTCTTCGAGTCAGCGCTGTCCACGCGGTGTGGACACAGGCTTTTTTATCGTTGTAGCACTGTTTTTAATGGTGCCTGAGGGATCTTGTTGCTGTGTCTTCAGCTGAGATTCAGACTGACAACGATTCTTCTAGAAATTGGATGAATCACCACTGACTGATGTTTCCCACTCACTTCATGTCCAGAAAACAAGGTTAGTATTCGGGCCGTGGCCATGGAAAACATGTTGTATTTCTTAGGAGGGATAGTATTGCATTGTATTCAATTTACAGAGTAAGGAAGACCTGGGAATGTTTTACAGCATCTATCCATCTGCACCTTTTCTCTGAGTCCATGCATCGCTGACCTGTAGCTGAGTTCTGCAGCTCAGCTGTTCTCTGCAACTCTTCTTTGTAGTTTCTCTGTAGTAGTTGCTGTGTGCGAGGCAGGAGCTCTGTGATGTGACACTCATCAAGACAGCCAGCCCCATGTCCCAGTGGTTTGATGAGTTTAAATGTTTGTTTTTTTTTACTGTGGTTTTCTTCTCCAACCACAGGGATATCCGTCCTGCCAAAAAGAGAGACCCATCCCACCTTACCTGCTTTAACACTCAGCGGCCTACCTGCTGTGTGTAAGTGACCTCTCACACTCTGCTAAGAGTTTTTCCGTCCTGCTGCTTTGCACATACAATCACAACGCTTGCACCAGGCTGGTGTTTTTTGCTTTGTGTTTTGGTATTTGCTGGTTTTCCTGCTGTATTTTGATAACGTGTGAGGTATTGTTCTATTACCTTTGCAGCACAATCCTCTGAATGTTAAAAAGCAGGCACTTCTGACTGATGAAACTACTGTTCTGTGAGAAAATGAGCTAAACCTGTCTGGAAAGAGGGCTCATCTGACTGGGCCTCCAAGCATTCTGGTGAGTGCGGAAAGCCGGAGTGAGGCCTGCTGAGGTCTGTGGAACATAAGGTATGATGAGGCTGTAAGACAGGTGATGTTAGCATGAAGTTGAGCAGATGTGTTGCAAAATGAAGAGAAATCAAGGTTCATCTATCAAATATCATAGGAAGAGCCTTTACCTTGAAATCCCTTCAAGCACGTTTGAACAGTGGATTCGTAGGCCTCCATCCATCTCCCAAGAAGACATGTACGTTGTGCTGCTTGTGTAGGCTCTTTCTGTGGTCAGTTTATTTTCCTCAGCCAACGCAAAATCCATGCTGCCTTTGCAATGGGATCAGGAGCTGAAGCGATGGGCATACCTTGTNTGGCAAGGGCTGAAATTACTGATGCTACAGATACGACTCAACTTGCTGTCTTCATAGAAGGTATTGATAAGAAATATAATGTCACTGCAGAAATGGCTTCCTTGGTGCCACTGAAAGGCGCCAAGAAATCTTTTGATGTGGAGAAAGCAGTAAAAATGGCATTAAATTCATTTTATGTAATTTTGTTGACACATCTGGTAGAGCTACTGATGGCGCCCTGGCAATGTTGGTAAAAAAGAGGAGCTTATAGAATTCATGGAAGACAATGGAATTGCTGCCAGCAGCTCATGTTTGATGGAACATCTCCGCATCCTACATCAGGGCAATATATGCAGAAAGGCTTTAAAAATGGATGCTGTCATGCCAACTGTCATCAAAGCTGTGAATTTCATCAAGTCCTAGGGATGGAGCCATCACTGGTTCCAGGTGTTCCATAAATGTAGAGATGCTGATTAAGTGAAATTTCATGATAAAATGCTGAAAAGTTTTAGGACTTGCAAAATGAAATGAAATCATTTGTGGAATCAAACGGAACATTTGTGTCAGAACATGAGGCTGAAAACGCATCACAGATTTAATGCTTCTGGTGGATACGACCACTCGTTTGAATAAGTTAAACATACATCTTCAAGGTGTAAACCAAGTGCCCTGTGCTGTTTCAAACTACAGCAGCGTTCAAAATGAAACCAATTATGGCTGGTTCAAGTTATGGCAAATGATTTTACGCATTTTGACGTATCAAGGGAGATGAAGTTTCAGCTCTGCAGGCCCACCCTGCCTTTAAATACAGGAGCAAGAAGGGTCAGGGTATATGGAGTCTGTAGAGATATTGGTCTGTATTCAGTTTATTAATGTCAAACAATTAAGCAAGGAGGTGTGTGCAAAAAGGGAGGGACAAAATAGTGCAGGGAAGGTACAGA
>NW_018365167.1:7513-8563 GCF_002078875.1 Numida meleagris
GGAGATGAGAAGGCTCTGGGGAGACCTCATTGTGGCCTTCCAGTACTTGAAGGGAACATATAAACAGGAGGGGGAATGATTGTTCATGAGGGTGGATATCGACAAGGGGGAGTGGTTTTAAACAGAGAACAGGGGAGATGTGGGTTAGATATTAGGAGGAGAAAGTTTTTCACACACAGGGTGGTGACGCACTGGAACAGGTTGCCCAAGGAGATTGTGGATACCCCATCTCTGGAGCAATTGAAGGCCAGGCTGGACGTGGCTCTGGGCAGCCTGGTCTAGTGGTTGGCGACCCTGCACTCAGCAGGGGGGTTGCAACTAGATGATCTTTGAGGTCCTTTTCAACCCAGGCCATTCTATGATTCAGTGACAAACTACATTGGCCAGAGAGGGACCCAGGGAAGACTAGGTCTGATGGAGATGTCTGTGTGTGACCAGATGAAGCCGCTCTGCTCCTGAGCCCCCTATCTCTTGTATCCTATGTAACAAATTAAGCGTGGCAGGGATCGTGCTTTCCTGAGTCTGCTGTCTATGTATCTCTTAGCACAAAGCAGTTTCTCCTTTCTGCAGCAAGAAATAAGAACAACTAAGCCTGTCCCATTAGCAATGACTTGATTATGAGAGACTCCAGGAACAAGGAGGACCTCCAGGTGAGGGAGGTCCTTTAATACCTACAGCTGTGGAGACAATTTAGATTAGCAGCATGGGTTAATTTTCTCTGTGCCTGCTGAGGAGATTTCAGTTGGACAAGCTAGGAGAGAGTTTCTACCACAGACCTTGGTCAGACACAAATTTCTTTCAACATCGGTTAGAGTGGGCTATTAATTATATTATATTTTCTTTCTGATAACATTTGTGGGATAGGATGCTATGTTATAAGTCTTTCTGCCCCCTAGGACAATAATGAATTAAACCAAACGACACAATGGAAGAGTTAAAAATATATCCATTGACCAGAGAAGACATTGGAAGCAAGAGTCTGGGGCATGAGGGCTGAGTTTAGGAAAAGTTTGATTTCTTCATCATCTTGTGGAAGCATCAGTTGCCATT
>NW_018365168.1:0-1611 GCF_002078875.1 Numida meleagris
TCTAAGGCCAGCTGGACAGCCTTTACCTCTGCAAATTGGCTGGATTCTCCTTTTCCTTCAGTGGCCTCTGCAACCTGTCGTGTAGGGCTCCACACAGCAGATTTCCATCTGCGATGCTTCCCTACAGTACGACAGGATCCATCTGTGAACAGGGAAAATTTCTTTTCATTTTCTGGTAATTTGTTGTACGGTGGGGCCTCTTCAGCATGTGGTACCTCTTCTGCTGACAATGTTCCAAACTTTTTACCTTCAGGCCAGTCCATGATTACTTCTAAGATCCCTGGACAACTGAGATTCCCCCATCTGAGCTCGCTGAGTAATCAGCGCAATCCACTTACTCCAAGTGGCATCAGTAGCATGATGGGTGGAGGGAACCTTTCCCTTAAACATCCAGTTGAGCACTGGCAGTTGAGGGGCAAGAAGAAGCTGTGTTTCAGTAGCAGTTACTTCGGAAGCAGCTTGAACCCCCTCATACGCAGCTAAGATCTCCTTCTCAGTTGGAGTACAGCCCTCTTCGGACCCCCTGTACACTCGACTCTAGAATCCCAGGGGTCGGCCTTGGGTCTCTCCTGAGGCTCTTTACCACAGACTCTAGATGGGACCTTTCTCTCCAGCAGCAGTGTAGAGGATTTTCTTTACATCCTCTCCCGTCCGTACTGGCCCCAGGGCCACCGCACGGGCTATCTCCTGTTTAATCTGCTCAAAAGCCTGCTGCTGCTCAGGGCCCCACGAAAAATGATTCTTCTTCCGTGTCACCTGATAAAGGGGGCTTACAATGAGGCTATAGTTTGGAATGCGCATTCTCCAAAAGCCCACTACACCCAAAAAAGATTGCGTCTCTTTCTTGTTAGTGGGTGGAGAGATGGCAGTGATTTTGTTGATCACATCTGCTGGGATGTGACGATGCCCATCTTGCCACTTTACTCCTAGGAACTGAATTTCCTGTGCAGGCCCTTTCACTTTGTTTCGCTTTATAGCGAAACCAGCTTGCAGAAGGATTTGGATAATTCTCTCCCCCTTCTTGAAAACTTCCTCTGCTGTATTGCCCCACACAACAATATCATCAATATACTGCAGGTGCTCGCGTAAGTAACTCCACAAGGCGGCACGTGCCGTAGATCTACCACCATCATTTGCTTGAGCAGGAAGACGTCTGCCTTTGATAGCTGAGATTTTTGATGATACAGGTGAGGAGGAGCATTCATGATCTTCCATCAGTTTGATCAGCTTCTTCAGTAAGCTCTTCTGATCATCCTGATCTCCATCAGGTGTTCCTGATACTGCTACGGGTTCGTCACAGTCCATCAAGAGGGACACATCCTCCACTATACCATTCTGTTTCTTCCCCACTTTCTCCAATCTTTCTCTTACCTCTGAGATGGCTGAAATAGAAGCGTGGGTTGGGAGGAGTTTTTGCTCATAATTTTGGAATGTAATAATCAGTTCATAAACAGGGGGTCTTCTGTGTAGGTCCTCCAATCTATCAAATGTGGCTAGCAGTGTACTGGCATACTGGGCTGGTGCTGTTTCAGTGAGTTTCCGCCATATATCTGGCGTACTTCTAACTCTCTTGGGATCATGGTCCTGGCGTGGATTGTTAGGAACAAACCT
>NW_018365168.1:4473-6803 GCF_002078875.1 Numida meleagris
TGGCATGTTTTGTAAATTGTTGAATGCTGAAATTACCATGGAATCTTAATACATATGGTCATGGCAAAGTCTTTGTCTTGTAAGGCAGAAGTTGAGAATGTTCAATGAAGTAATACGTTTTAATATAAGGACACGGGAGCCTGAGGATTGGAGCACTGCATCAGGACAACAGTCATGTCAGATCAGGATACTGACTATCAATGGCTGAAAATTAGGTCCCAGTGATAGCAGCAATGCAGCCACAGAGGAATTGCTTTTTGAGTGTTCTCCAGCATCCAGAGATTCCTGGGCATTTTTGAGTACTCTCAATGGACTTTTCTGCCTTGACTTTTTTGAACGCATATAAACTGCAGAAGTACAGTCACAGCAGGGGCTGCTGCAGCACACTCCTGATGCACATCTCTTTCCTCACTAAAGCACATCAGACACACAGCTATGACTCAGCATTTGAATCTCACAAACTGGATCTTGTTTCTAGTTTTTGTGGTATTTATGGAAGTGCGTAGGGGCTAATCTGTGGAAAACAGTTCTTAGATCCTATGAAATCCCTCACAATTCTCATGCTATGGTTGGCTAGAAGGGATATATTCTGAAGTTGTAAATGGTTGTATCTGGATAGTTTCCTCTGCTGGGCAAGATTTTGAAATCTTGATCCTAAATATTAATAGAAAGAAACGATGAAAATTGTCACTTCTATGTACGTGAGAGAAAGCGGAGTGGGAAGTGTAGCATTTCATGTAAGCTTCTCTGTTATATTAAATAATTACTATTAATAGAATCAATCATTCTGTCATTCCCTGATTGGAGTGCCAGGAATACAGGGCTCTGTAGTTTCAGGATAACATGTCAACTCCTGGAATGGAGCAAAAGTTAATCTGTGTAAAATGGTTCTTAGATCCTTTGAAATCCATTACATTCTCCATGGCGTGACTGGTTCCTGCAGGACTCTGTGCTTTGTGGATAACTTGTCAGCTCCTCATGTAAACGTTTTCGACAGTGTGGATTGCTTAACAGAGATTAGGGCAAATGGAGTTTATTTCTCAGAAATCTGCATGAGTGGCCTGGGTACAACGTCATTATTCCATTCCAGAAGTGGATGTGAAATACCTAGGAGAAACTTGTGATGATGCCCTTTTCTCTTTCACGGTACCCTGCACTGCGCACACATGTTGGAAGGCCTAGCAGGAGAGACCCTACAGCAAGAGTTGAAGCATACATTCAGCAGCTAGGCTCTAGTATTTCTCCATTTGGAGTTCATTTGACAGCATTAGATCATGACTACTACCACATGAATGATTACCCAAAGGAACACAAGCTGTATGTGTAAAAAAGTCAGCGTAAACAATGAGTTCATCCCTAGTTTGCTCATTCTAATCTTGAGCAGATTAATAAGTAATCTCCTACCTCAGCAAGAACAGGGAGGTGCTATTGGCTGATTTAATCCACGTGCTTTTGTTCTACAGCGTATAAATAATCACGAGTTTGCAAGTCCCCGTTCAGACTCTTCTGACACTTGACATCTCTTCCTCTGCCCACCATGGAGCTCCTGGGATTGCCCACGATCCTCCTGCTGGCCTGTATCTCTTGCCTTCTCATTGCTGCATGGAGAAGTACATCGCGCAGAGGGAAGGAGCCTCCTGGTCCCATGGCGATCCCCATCATTGGAAACATTTTTCAGCTGAACCCGTGGAACTTGATGGGGAGCTTTAAGGAGGTAAGACTGTCTCTTTCTTTCCTGTGTTGTCTCCCTTGCCTGTAGGGCAAAGCCCAGTCCGACCAGTCTCGGCTTAATTCACCAGAGAATGCCAATGTTGCTTTGACCAGCTGTCAGACTTGAACAGAACAGCTTCTGCATAAGCGTTTGCTTTTGTTGTATTATGCTGCCTGTTGCAATAACCATGTTGATGACGAGACCTGCAGTGGCCTCACGGCCACGCTGCAAGTTGCAAAAAATTTCTAGACAAGGCACTGATGCTTTTGCCATATCCACCACATCCCTTTTGTGCCCATCTCCTCACTGCTCTGGCAACAGGGCCCAACCCTGTTTTAGGGAAGACCTTGCTCTCTTGTTGCCTTTGCTCTCTGGCAGGCAGGTACAATCTCCTGGGAGGGGAAGCTGTGAGTACAAGGGCTGAACCAAAGGAGGTTGAAGGTGAATGGTGCTGTCTGTTCCCTCCCCTGGCGACTGTCATGCATCTGTCAAACAAAACCTGTGTGTTGCAATGCCTGGGAGAGAATAGGTGGAGCGAGTTTGGCTGTGGAGCCTGTTCCTGAGGGCACTGTGAGGGGATGTTTGTAAACAGATAGGAAAGGGCTGAGGAATTACTTGG
>NW_018365169.1:0-2210 GCF_002078875.1 Numida meleagris
TTGGGAAAACATGGGGGTTAATGGGGCAGTGGGGCGAGGTGGTCAGATTTGAGGTCAAGGGGTCAGGATTTGGGGTCAAGGGGTCAGGATTTAGGGTCAAGGGCCAGGATTTGGGGTGAAGGGGTCAGATTTGGGGTCAGGGGGTAAGATTTGGGGTCAAGGGTCAGAATTTGGGGTCAAGGGGTCAGATTTGGGGTCAAGGGGTCAGATTTGAGGTGAAGGGGTCAGATTTAGGGTCAAGGGTCAGGATTTGGGGTCAAGGGGTCAGATTTAGGTTCAATGGCCAGGATTTGAGGTCAAGGGGTCAGATTTAGGTTCAATGGCCAGGATTTAGGGTCAAGGGGTCAGATTTGAGGTCAAGGGCTCAGATTTGGGGCCAAGGGTTCAGATTTGAGGTGAAGGGCCAGGATTTGGGGTCAGATTTAGGTTCAAGGGCCAGGATTTGGGGTCAGATTTAGGTTCAAGGGCCAGGATTTGGGGTCAAGAGCCACGATTTGGGGTCGAGGGGTCAGGATTTAGGCTCAAGGATCAGATTTGGGGTCAAGGGTTCAGATTTGGGGTCAAGGGGTCGGATTTGGGGTCAAGGGGAAACGGGGGCAATGTGGGGCCAATGGGGCGAAGTGGGCAAGGGGAGCGTGGTCACCTGCTGGCGCGGCCCTTCCCCCGCCGTGGGGCGCAGCGTGTGGGGCAGAGGAGGAAGAGGAGGAGGAGGAGGAGGAGGAGGAGGAGGGGCAGCCCCAGCCCCAGCCCCACTCCCACCCCCAGCCCCACGCGGCTGATGTGGGTCTGGCAGCGGTCGCCGGAGGAGAGGAAGCCTGGAAGTTGGGGGCAGCTGTGGGGGGGAAATGTGGGGGTGAGAGCGGGGCCGGCCCCACAGATCCGTCCCCCGGTGGGGATCAGGGTCGGGGTCCTCTGAGAGACCCATAGGCGCCGTGGGTTGGGGTCGAGGGCTTGAGCAGGAAAGGGTTAGGATTTGGGGTCAAGGGTTGGGGTTTGGGGTCAAGGGATCAGGATTTGGGGTCAAGGGTCAGGCCTTGGGGTCAGGGGTTGGGATTTGGGGTCAAGGGTCAGGACATAGGGTCAAGGGGTCAGGATTTGGGGTCCAGGGGTCAGGATTTGGGGTCAAGGGGTCAGATTTGGGGTCAAGGGGTCAGGACTAAGGTCAAGGGTCAGGATTTGGGGTCAAGGGTCGGGATTTGGGGTCAAGACTCAGGATTTGGGGTCAAGGGATCAGGACTTAGGGTCAAGGGTCGGGATTTAGGGTCAAGGGGTCAGGATTTGGGGTCAAGGGTCAGGATTTGGGGTCAAGGGGTCAGGACTTAGGGTCAAGGGGACAGGATTTGGGGTCAAGGCTCAGGATTTAGGGTCAAAGGTTGGGATTTGAGGTCAAGGGTCAGGACATAGGGTCAAGGGTCGGGATTTGGGGTCAAGGGGTCAGGCCTTGGGGTCAAGGGTCATGATATGGGGATTTAGGGTCAGGCCTTGGGGTCAAGGCTCAGGATTTGGGGTCAAGGGTCAGGATTTGGGGTCCAGGGGTCATATTTGGGTTCTAGGGGTCAGGACGTAGGGTCAAGGGGTCAGGATTTAAGGTCAAGGGTCGCGATTTGGGGTCAAGGGGCCAGGATTTAGGGTCAAGGGTCAGGCCTTGGGGTCAAGGCTCAGGACTTAGGGTCAAGAGGTCAGGATTTAGGGTCAAGGGTCAGGATTTAGGGTCAAGGCTCAGGCCTTAGGGTCAAGAGGCCAGGATTTGGGGTCAAGAGGCCAGGATTTAGGGTCAAGGGCTCAGGATTTGGGGTCAAGGCTCAGGATTTGGGGTCACGGGGTCAGGTGGCGTTGGGCGGGTGCTCACAAGCAGCGCGGTCCCTGCGTTGTGACCCGGCAGAGGCCGTGGTGACAATGGATGGCGCCGGGGACGCCGGGGCTGCAGGCGGTGACGCACAGCACGCTGCGGTTGACGCGGACGGCGGAGTAGAAGCGACTGAAGGCCGGCGCCGCCTGTTGGCGGCACAGCTCTGCCGGGACGCGCCGGCGTCAGGCGGACGCGGCGTCACCCGGGGATGGTGGGTGGCACGGCGGCGTCACCCGCACTCGGTGGTGACGGCGTCGCGGCGTCATGGTGTCACGGTGTCACCCGCACTCAGTGGTGACGGTGTTGTGGTGTCATGGTGACGGTGTCACGGTGTCACCCGCACTCAGTGGTGACGGTGTTG
>NW_018365169.1:3090-7018 GCF_002078875.1 Numida meleagris
CCGGCGTCAGGCGGACGCGGCGTCACCCGGGGATGGTGGGTGGCACGGCGGCGTCACCCGCACTCGGTGGTGACGGCGTCGCGGCGTCATGGTGACAGTGTCACCCGCACTCGATGGTGATGGTGTCACGGTGTCATGGTGACGGTGTCACGGTGTCACCCGCACTCAATGGTGACGGTGTCGTGGTGTCATGGTGACAGTGTCACCCGCACTCAATGGTGACAGTGTCGTGGTGTCATGGTGACGGTGTCACTGTGTCACCCGCACTCAATGGTGTCGGTGTCATGGTGTCGTGGTGACGGTGTTGTGGCGTCACCCGCGCTCAATGGTGACGGTGTCGCAGTGTCATGGTGACGGTGTCACCCGCACTCAACGGTGACGGTGTCACGGTGTCATGGTGTCATGGTGACGGTGTTGTGGCGTCACCCGCACTCAATGGTGACGGCGTCGCGGTGTCATGGTGTCACGGTGTCACCCGCACTCAGTGGTGTCAATGGTGACGGTGTCGCGGTGTCACCCGCACTCGATGGTGACGGTGTCGTGGTGTCATGGTGACGGTGTCATGGTGTCATGGTGATGGTGTTGAGGCGTCACCCGCACTCAGTGGTGACGGTGTCGTGGTGTCACCCGCACTCAACGGTGATGGTGTCATGGTGATGGTGTCACTGTGTCACCCGCACTCAATGGTGACGGTGTCGCGGTGTCATGGTGTCATGGTGACGGTGTCACCCGCACTCAATGGTGATGGTGTTGTGGTGTCACCCGCACTCGATGGTGACGGTGTCACAGTGTCATGGTGACAGTGTCACCCACACTCAATGGTGATGGTGTCAAGGTGTCATGGTGACGGTGTCACGGCGTCACCTGCACTCAATGGTGACAGCGTTGTGTTGTCACCCACACTCAATGGTGACGGTGTCAAGGTGTCACCCGCACTCAATGGTGACGGTGTCATGGTGTCATGGTGACGGTGTCACCCGCACTCAGTGGTGACGGTGTCGCGGTGTCACCCGCACTCAATGGTGATGGTGTTGTGGTGTCACCCGCACTCAATGGTGACGGTGTCGCGGTGTCAAGGTGTCATGGTGACGGTGTCACCCGCACTCAATGGTGACGGTGTTGTGGCGTCACCCGCACTCAATGGTGACGGTGTCGCGGTGTCATGGTGTCGTGGTGACGGTGTCACCCGCACTCAATGGTGATGGTGTCATGGTGTCATGGTGACGGTGTTGTGGCGTCACCCGCACTCAATGGTGACAGTGTCGCGGTGTCATGGTGACGGTGTCATGGTGTCACCCGCACTCGATGGTGATGGTGTTGTGGCGTCACCCGCACTCAATGGTGACAGTGTCACGGTGTCATGGTGACGGTGTCACTGTGTCACCCGCACACAATGGTGACGGTGTCACGGTGTCATGGTGACGGTGTCACGGTGTCACTCGCACTCAATGGTGACAGTGTCGCGGTGTCATGGTGACGGCGTCACCCGCACTCGATGGTGACGGTGTCGCGGTGTCATGGTGACGGTGTCACCCGCACTCAATGGTGACGGTGTCGCGGTGTCATGGTGTCATGGTGACGGTGTCACCCGCACTCAATGGTGACGGTGTCACGGTGTCATGGTGTGACGGTGTCACCCGCACTCAATGGTGTCAATGGTGACGGTGTTGTGGCGTCACCCGCACTCAATGGTGATCTTGTCGTGGTGTCATGGTGACAGTGTCACGGTGTCACCCGCACACAATGGTGACGGTGTCAAGGTGTCATGGTGACAGTGTTGTGGCGTCACCCGCACTCAATGGTGACGGTGTCACGGTGTCATGGTGACAGTGTCACGGTGTCACCCACACACAATGGTGACGGTGTCATGGTGTCATGGTGACCGTGTCACAGTGTCACCCGCACTCAATGGTGATGGTGTCACAGTGTCATGGTGACGGTGTCACCCGCACTCAATGGTGACGGTGTCACAGTGTCATGGTGACAGTGCCACAGCGTCACCTGCACTCAATGGTGACGGTGTTGTGGTGTCACCCGCACTCAATGGTGACGGTGTCACGGTGTCATGGTGACAGTGTCACAGTGTCACCCGCACTCAATGGTGACGGTGTCATAGTGTCATGGTGACGGTGTTGCAGTGTCACCCACACTCAATGGTGATGGTGTCACGGTGTCACCCGCACTCAATGGTGACGGTGTCACGGTGTCATGGTGACGGTGTCACGGTGTCACCCGCGCTCAATGGTGACGGTGTCACGGTGTCATGGTGACGGTGTCNGTGACGGTGTCACCCGCACTCGATGGTGACGGTGTCGCGGTGTCATGGTGTCATGGTGACGGTGTCACCCGCACTCGATGGTGACGGTGTTGTGGTGTCACCCGCACTCAATGGTGACGGTGTCACCTGCACTCGATGGTGACGGTGTCACAGTGTCATGGTGACGGTGTCACCCGCACTTGATGGTGACGGTGTCAAGGTGTCATGGTGACAGTGTCACCTGCACTCGATGGTGACGGTGTCACAGTGTCATGGTGACAGTGACACCCGCACTCAATGGTGACGGTGTCGTGGTGTCATGGTGACGGTGTCACAGTGTCACCTGCACTCAATGGTGACGGTGTCACGGTGTCACCCGCACTCAATGGTGATGGTGTTGTGGTGTCACCCGCACTCGATGGTGACGGTGTCGCGGTGTCATGGTGTCATGGTGACGGTGTCACCCGCACTCGATGTTGACGGTGTTGTGGTGTCACCCGCACTCAATGGTGATGGTGTCACCTGCACTCGATGGTGACGGTGTCGTGGTGTCATGGTGACGGTGTCACCCGCACTCAATGGTGACGGTGTCACGGCGTCATGGTGACAGCGTCACCCGCACTCGATGGTGACGGTGTTGTGGTGTCATGGTGACGGTGTCACGGTGTCACCCGCACTCAATGGTGACGGTGTCATGGTGTCATGGTGACAGTGTCACAGTGTCACCCGCACTCAATGGTGACGGTGTCGTGGTGTCATGGTGACAGTGTTGTGGCGTCACCCGCACTCAATGGTGACAGTGCCACAGTGTCACCCGCACTCAATGGTGATGGTGTTGTGGTGTCATGGTGATGGTGTCACTGTGTCACCCGAACTCAATGGTGACAGTGTCGTGGTGTCATGGTGACGGTGTTGTGGCGTCACCCGCACTCAATGGTGATCTTGTCGTGGTGTCATGGTGACGGTGTCACGGTGTCACCCGCACTCAATGGTGTCGGTGTCGTGGTGTCATGGTGACGGTGTCACGGTGTCACCCGCACTCAATGGTGACAGTGTCACGGTGTCACCCGCACTCAATGGTGACGGTGTCGCGGTGTCATGGTGACAGTGTCACAGTGTCACCCGCACTCAATGGTGACGGTGTCGTGGTGTCATGGTGATGGTGTCACTGTGTCACTCGCACTCAATGGTGACGGTGTCACGGCGTCACCCGCACTCAATGGTGATGGTGTCACAGTGTCATGGTGATGGTGTCACCCGCACTCAATGGTGACGGTGTCACGGTGTCACCCGCACACAATCGTGACGGTGTCACGGTGTCATGGTGATGGTGTCACAGTGTCACCCGCACTCAATGGTGACGGTGTCGCGGTGTCATGGTGACAGTGTCACAGTGTCACCCGAACTCAATGGTGATGGTGTCGTGGCGTCACCCGCACTCAATGGTGATGGTGTCACAGTGTCATGGTGACAGTGCCACAGTGTCACCCGCACTCAATGGTGACGGTGTCGTGGTGTCATGGTGACGGTGTCATGGTGTCACCCGCACTCAATGGTGACGGTGTCGTGGTGTCACGGTGACGGTGTCACGGTGTCACCCGCACTCACCTGTGGCGTGGAGGTCCGCGTTGGAGGACTCGGAGAGGGGGGACAACGCCGCCAAGCAAAGGC
>NW_018365170.1:0-6775 GCF_002078875.1 Numida meleagris
TCTTGAATTATGTTTAAATCCTAACCTGCCAAATTACTCCACTTAGTTCTTAGGATCATATGATACAATTTACAAAAAAATGTGATAAGCTTTGAATTGATATTTCAAAAAATTGTGAATGGTAAAGACGCTTAGATTAATGTAGTAAAATTAAACACTAAGCAAATTCCACAGGATTTGTGTATGAAAAATTGTGCAATAAGGGACCATTTCTTTTTCTTCCTTGGTGAAAATCAATACGGCCCTTCAGTATTGCGAAAGAATACCACATGTTCTTATACTTCTTTTCCAACTGCTATTGGCTAAGGTATGGGGCATGGTGCTACTCTGATACAGTTCCCAGTCCAACCTTTGTCAGCATAATTAGCCAAGAAGAAGCACTCAGATATTTATCTATAGCAACACATTCTTAATTTGATCCACATTGTTCTGGAATATTATGAAGTAATCTCTTTTTCCTTTCAGAATTTTTGCTGCTTTAGTTTTGTCTTTCTTGTCATCTGTAGTAAACTTAAAATAAGAAAAAGATTTGTAATGAAAAATTAAACAGTTTCCAGCACTTGCCTCTTTTCTGTTTGCCTAAGACTTTTCATCATGTTACAGTCAAGCTAATGAAAATGTTGGTACCTCAGAGATATAGAGTTTTGGCATATTAGTATTTATTTTATTTATTTTGATATTCCCTTATATGCAAAGGAGTTGGACGAAAGAAGAAAAAACTTTAAATTCTTATGTATTTACATACTTAAATACTTAAATACTTATGAATTTACGTATTGTATGGTTTGTAATTATAGTGAAATATCTCCTCCTTGAATTTTCATGAGATTAAACTTTCTCAAATCCTGGTAGCGTTTGCTCAGTTTGGCATATGTAACTTAGAAATTAAAGCACTTACCAAAGTATTACTAGGTAAATTATTTAGTAACCTCTAGCTGACATGCCTGATATGAAGTCTCTAGTCTGTGTACTAAAAATTATGTCGTTCTTAGAATGGACAGCTCTGAATCTATAGAATTAGAAACTGCAGGTCACAGGAACCACTTCATTTAGCGAGTGTCATGAGCTATCCATCCCAATTACCAGTACAAATCACAAAGAGATTCTTGGCAGAAGAAAAAGAGTGTGGAAATGAAGAAATTTAATGAGAGATGCAGCATGAAATGCAGAAAACTGTCAAAAAAAAATATTGAAGAAAAGCAGCTGGCAAGACAACTTTCTAAAGGTGTGAGTAACCAAAGTGGCAGGTGGAAGAAATGGATGAATAGATTTTACTAAATTGTACACAGCACAGAAATGAAATAATTTGTGGAAAGGGAACACTGACACTATTTATGAGATCAGTAAATACAATGGGATAAGAAATGGAATAGTAAATACAGGACATAAATGTACAGAATGTATAAGAAAGGTCAAATTTTTAACAAAAGAGTATTTATACCAGGACCCCAAAAGAAATACAATTAACACTGGCTAATGTGAAAAACAATTTTGTGCATGGGGAATTTAACAATTACGTCAATGCACTTAAAGAAGTGTTAAATATAGTTTTGTATATTGAAAATATGGGAAGCTACAGAAAGGGGGGAAGTGATAACAAAAATTATCCATCTGAACAGCATTCATTGTTCTATTTTTTAATGATAAAAGGGAGATAAACACATTTTTAACCTTTAAACATGTTCTGCTTCTCAAAAAATGCTATGGTTTGGAAGAGAGAAATGCCTACTCTGGTAAATAAAAGGCAGGTAAAGAACAGGATCACCTTCCTTGAACAGTTAGCAATGCTCTTTATAACACAACCCAAGAAGCTATTGGCCTCTCTCAGTGCAGGAGTGCATTGCTGGCTCATAAACGTCTCTCACTGCCTTTTCTGTCAAGCTGCTTCCCAGCAGGTTGGTCCCCAGCTTGTGCTGGTGCATGGAGTTATTTTCTGCATTTCCAGATGCATGATTTGGAATTTTCCTTTTAAGAACTTCAGGAGATATCTGCCAGCACAGTTTTGAAATGTCATGGTACCTCTGAACTGCACGGCCATCATCTAGTTTATCAACCACTTCTTCCAGTTTTGTATCATTTGCAAATACATGTCTTAGAGAGATGCATCTCTTTCTTTTTCTCCTTCATATCCTGAGATTTGGCCTATCATCTAAGTCAAAGTCACCTGTGGCTGGAATGAAAACAAGTCAGTTTATTATATGAGGTCTGTCTTCATGATTCTCATGATTAAAATATCCATAAAGGCAACTAGATGGGAGAAAGCTGTTAACGCTCCCATTAAAAGGGTTTACAGTGTTTACACTAGGACATTTTGACAGAAATGCAATGCTACAAAATTGCACAGGTACAGATTTCACAATTCTGCCTGCTCTCAAAACTAATAATTAGGTCAGGCTTTTCTGTCTATACTGAGCATTGTAGCAATTTTTAGGAACTCTTTTAAAGCTGTCTTTGATGATATTTAGAACAAACTTAATACATGGCTGTGGTGAGTTAACCTTGGCTGACTGCCTGGTACCCACCAAACCTGTCACTCATTCTCCCTGCTCAGCAAGAAAGGAGGAGAATATATGATGAAAAATATTGTGTATTGTATACTGGAGTACATAATATAATATATATACAAAAATATATATTATAAAATGTAATGTATAATATATAATATATAATGTATTACATTATATAACATGTTATATTATATATAATTATATATACGATAATTTTTATATATACATATGTAATATATATCATACATAATAATACAATAATATATATAATATAATATTACAATATATGTAATATAAGTATTGTGCCCAGTTCTGGGCTCCCCAGTACAAAAAAGACCAGGATCTCCTGGAAAGCATCCAGTGGAGGGACACGAAGAGGGCCTGGAGCACCTCTCTAATGAGAAAAGGCTGAGTGACCTGGGTCTGTCTGTTCAGCCTTTAGAAAGGAAGACTGAAAGGGGATCTGATCAATGTCTATAAATATCTATGGTATGGGAGGCAAAGGGATTAGGCCAGACTCTTTTCACCAATGTACGGCAACAGGACAAGGGGAAAAAGCTACAAACTGAAGCATAGGAAGTTCTGCACAAATGTGCGTAAGAACTTCACGGTAAGGGTGACGGAGTACTGGAACAGGCTGCCCAGAGAGGCTGTGGAGTCTCCTTCTCTGGAGATATTCAAGACCTGCCTGAACGCCTACCTGTGCTGTTGGGGAATGCCTCAAGTTTCCCCAAAAGGGTTGCCCTACCGGTACTCGCGTGGGGAATGCAAGATCAACTCAATATGAGATGCGTCCGACTTTACTGTAGCAACATACCATCTTATATAGCATACTTGCTTCCAGGGATAGAAGGTCCAGGGATACAAACTCTATGCAACGCGCATGCTAACAATATCGTTGCCTGAGATATCTCCATACATGGGATATGTTGTTAGCTACGACACTATGGATACAGAATACTATGGATACTAGAACACTGGAAAACTCCACACACCTAGGATTACATCATTGGTAAATCACTAGTCAATCAGTAGCTACGTGCTGCCGAGCAACCTGCTCTCCAACACTGTGCAACCTAGTCTAGGGAGCCTGCTTTGGCAGGGGGCTTGGACTAGATGACTTCTAGAAGTCCCTTCCAGCCTCTAACATTCTGTGATTCTGTGAAAAATGTCCTCATCAATGATGCAAGCAAAACAGATTTGACTTGGAGAAGGTTAATTTCTTACCAATTAAAGAAACAGTAGGATAGTGAAAAACAATAACAAATCTGAAACCACTTCCTCTCCACTACCCTTCTTCCTAGGTCCAACTTCTCTTCTTTGTTCCCAACCCTTCTATCACCTCCCCATCCCCAACATCCCACATCCCTTCTCCCAAGAAACATAAGGATGGGGAATGGGGGTTGTCCTGTGGTCCATAACGCTTAATATCTACTGCTCCTTCCTCATCATATTCCTCCTCCTGTCTGGGGATCTTTCCACAGAATGCAGTCCTTTATGAATCACTCCAACAGGGCCCTTCCCATGGACTGCAGTTCTTCAAGAACTGTACCAGAATGGGTCCGTTCCATGGGGTACAATCATCAGGAAAAGAGTTCTCCAGCATCAATCCCCTACAGACCACAGTTCCTGCCAGGAAATCTATTCCATTGTGAGCTCCTCTCCATGGGCTGCAATTCCTGCCAGGAGCTTAGTGCAGCGTGGGGTCTCCATGTGGATATCTGCAATGATGTGGTTCTCCGTGAGCTGCAGGGTTTCAACCCGCTTCACAATGATTTCCATGGGCTGCAGGAAAATCTCTAGTCTGGCACCTGGGCCTCCTCCCCTCCCTTCCTTCTTCACTGACCTTAGTGTCTGCAGGGTTGCTTTACTCACATTTTTCTCACTCCTTTCTCTCACAGCTCCTGATCTCACTGAGGCCACACTTAGAAATTCCCCTTCACTCTTTTCCATGTAAACCCAATACAGTCACAAAGATGATAGCAGAAACAATGCAAAAACACTCAAAGGAATATACGACAAAAGAAGGTGAAAAATAATGCTGTAGTATGTCACTCAATCTTTTAGTCTGCTTGACTGAAGACAATCAAAAACAAATGAAATTGTATGACATCAGTGGATGTGCAGATCATATGTGCTGATTACTCAGCACCAGATATTCCGTTCGTGAACTGCACCCTGTTTGCAAGGACTAACGCCTAGTCCCCAACCATCTTGATGCGTGCACACACCAATATGATGAGCGGCAAAATGGCGTTTATTGCATCGTTACAAAGTCTTATATATCCTTTCTTAGCTCCCTTATCTCTTTGTTCGCTTCGTCTACGCCCACAAGCTCTAAGGCAGGGGAGGTCCTAGCACGTCCCAGCCCGTACCTTCGGTTGCCGCCTACTACACATATGCAGTCAATTTTTTATAAAAACATTAAAGCATTATGGTTAAAGAGTTTATCAAATTTATTTCTTCAGAATATGCTTACAACAAAGGCTAGGCCTCAGCCAAAGGGCAGCTGAGCCGGTGAACAATGCTGGGTGTGCCTCTAGGAGACCAGATTTAAGAAATGAAAAAATTGCTGCATAACAGCAGCTGGGAAAGAGGAGTGATGAAGTGTGAGATAAACAGCCCTGCCACTACCCAGGTCAGTGCAGAAGGAGGGCAGGAGGTGCTCCAAACATGGAGCAGAGGCTCCCTGAAATCCAGGAGAGGCCCATAGAGGTGCAGGCTGTCCCCCATACAGCCCATGGGCACCACATGAAGTGATCTCCACGTGCAGCCATGCAGGAGCCTGTGGGGGCAGCAGTGGATGAGGCCTGAAAGAGTTAGAGCCTGTGCAGAGCACCCACAGGAGCAGCCCTGGGCTGGAGCTGCAGCCTGTGCAGAGGAGCCTGCAGTGGGGCAGGAGGGCTGGGGGAGCTGCTGACTGTGGGAACCCATGTGGAGCAGGTTCTGAAGGGTGGGCTCCATGGTATAGAACCATGTTGAAGCAGTGCTTGGAGAGCTGCAGCCTGTGGGAAGAACACATAGGATAAGTTTGGGAAAGACAGCATCCCATGGGAGAGACCCCATGCTAGAGCAGTGACAGACAGTGACCACAAAGGAGTGGCAGAGATGAAGCATTATGGACTGACTGCATCCCCCATTCCTCATTTCTCTGCACTACTTGAGGGAAGAAGGCAGAAGAGATTGGATGGGGTGGGGAGAGACTGCTTTTGGTTTGTTTTTAGTTTCTCACTGCTCTAGAATGTTAATAATGGGGAATACACTATATTATTCTCCCTACATTGAGTTTGTTTTGCTCATGACAGTAATTGATGGTTGATCTCCCTGTCTTTATCTCAACACTTGAGCTCTTTTTCATCATATTATTTCCCTCTTTTCCTCTGAGAAGGTGGAGTAAGAGAGTGGTTGTGGTGTTTAGCTGCCCATCAGTATAAAAATACTACATAATTTTTCATAGGTATATGAGCAATATGACCACCAAAGTGGCAAAGAAACTCATTGTTGAAGAATGTAGGATCCATGAGAAAATATATAAATAACTCTCCAGTATAAACTCAGAATTTGTAAGATGAAGAACAATGAACAAGATAAACATGAAAAACTGCAATTAGGTGAGCTGTTCTGTGAAAACGCAAGAAGGATGAATGGCAAAGAACAAAAAGAACAAGTGAGTAAAAGCAAAGACACTTTAGTTCTGACTTGTCTTGTTAAAGAGAAATCTGGTCTGATGAACTTGTCCTGAGTGACTACAGACCACCAAGAGCTCTAGCTAACTGCATGTATGAGATCCATGTCACTGAATACTCACAGCTAACATAGGGTATGAGTGTTAAGCTTAAAACTTAAAATTAATTAAGTTTTATATTAATTAAGTTTTATACAGATAGTAGTAATCTCGACATGCAAGAAACCACCATTAGCACGAACAATGCTTTTGCTGGAAGTCAGACTAATTTTTCAGAATTTACAATTACCTTGACTTGTTAGGCTTGGGACTCAGACATTCCCATGATGGTAAATCTCTGATTCCTTAAGTGGTAGGGTTATATGTATGTGTATAGAATTGTAGAATATCCCAAGTTGGAAGAGACCCACAAGGATTCTGGATTCACACAGATCCATCCAAAAACTAAACCATATGCCTAAGAGCATTGTCCAAACGCCTCTTGAACTCTGGCAGACTTGCCAAAGTGACCACTGCCTGTGACCACTGCCCCGGGGAGCCTCTTCTACTACCTGACAATCCTCTAAGTGAAGAACTTTTTCTA
>NW_018365171.1:0-1978 GCF_002078875.1 Numida meleagris
ACACCAACGCCCCTCGCTGATCCCAACCTCTCCGTAAGGAATTTCACCGTTTCCTCTTTAATTTGGGAAAGAAGAGGGAAGAAGAGCGGCCCCCGCCCGCTCTGTTTGCGGGGTTTCGTCCTCGGCTCGGGGAGAGGATTCACCATTCCCCCGCCCAGAGGCAGAGCCGCCAAACTGGGATGACTCAGGGGAAGGAGCGGCCCCGCTCGTTAGGAGAAAGCCTCATTACCCCGTTGGCGAGCTTTCGGGGCGCTGGGTTTCCATTTGTTTTGCTTCCCGGGCGCTAAAAGCGGGTGCTTTTCATCAGCAATTAAGCCGCCCGTTCCCTCAAGGAGAGGAGAAAGAGCCCGTTCTGCTTAATCCATCCCATAATGCGAGAAGAATGAAGCAGAACGTCTCCTCCGGGCCGCAGGGGAAGCGGTAACGGGGATGTTTGGGAGGCGCCGAGCGGATCTGTCACTTTAATGCCTCCACGTTTTCCATCTCCAGCTGGAGAGCGGGCTGCAAAAACTCTCGGGGAAGGGATAAAGGAATCCCACGTGTTCCTACCGAGGGGGTGATCTCAAGGAAAGAGGATAAAAGCGAAATCCCTGCAGAAGAGGGATGCGGTCGTTACGGTTTCCTGCAGCCCTACCCGCGTGGATGGAGCTCTGCAGGTTGAGAGGGCAGCAGAAACCTTCACGGAGCGCTCCGGCTCTGGGAAACTCAATGGGATTTTGGGAAAAATAAAGGCGGCTCTGAACCCCAAGGATGTCTCCTCGTCATCAGTGCCCCCAGCTAATTAACGACATCGCCACGTGACCGGCTCCCCCACCTACACGAGGCTGCCAATCCGTGATACCCCCACGTCATTGCTTCTCTCGCCTACAGGAAGCCGCTAATCAACGATATCTTCGCTTAATTGGCTCCCCCCACCCACAGAAAGCTGCTATTTAGCCTCTTGGGTGCGAAGCCCCCCTCGGGACACGGGGGTGAGCCCCAACTTACGCAAACCTGCCCATCCCTACCCTCGTGTCATCGCTTCCCCCATCGATATAAAGGCACTCATCAATGATATCTCCCTACCATTGGTCCCCCCACCCACGGGAGCTGCTGGCTGACCCCCCCCCACGCTCACCGTGCTGCGCCTCGCCGTCCCATTCCCTTGCTGGGCACAGGGTCAGCACGCTCAGGCTGTCCTCCAGCGCGTCGCCGGCCGTATCCGGGGGGGCTGCGTCATCCGGGGGGGCCGCATCATCCGGGGGGGCCGCGTCCGCGTCCTGCAGGCTCAGCTCCGGGCTGGGGGGCAGCGCGGGGCTCCCCGTGAAGCTCAGCAGCTGGATCTCCAGGCTCACGGAGCTGTCGTCGGCGAAGGGGAAGTGCTCCATGCCGGGAGGAACCTCCTGAAAAACACCAAGGAAAAATGGATTGAGGGAAGAGCCGGGGGGGGGGGGCTCCACGCCGAACCCCAGCAGAGGAAGGGCAGAAATCATCCCTTGGGGTGGTGGCGGGGGTCCTGCTCTCAGCCCCATAGAAACCCACAGCCACCCCAGGCTCTCACTGAGGTAAACGCTGCTCCCAGCATCACAAAGAGCTGTGTCCCCCCCCCTACATTTGGGGGCCAGGAGGCTCCCCCTGAGGAAAACATCGCTGCCAGCCTCACAAGGAGGCACGTTCTGCCTCCTCCGGAGCAATTAGCGAGGGTGAAGCGGCTCTCCCTGAGGTGAGCGTTGCACTCAACCTCACAAAAGGCCGCGTCCCCCCCCCCCCTTACAGCTCTAACTGAGGGGGTGAAGGAGCTCCCCCTAAGAAAAACCAACACCCCCCCTCCTCCAGAGCTACGTTGGGGCATTAAGGGTCTCCTCTTGAGGTAAATTCTGCCCCAAGTCTCACAAAAAAAGGCCACATCCAGCCCCTAAACCTACACGTAGAGGTGAAGGCGCTCTCCCTGAGCTAAATTCCACCCACAGCTTCACACGAGGCCCTGTCAACCCCCCCC
>NW_018365171.1:8744-10065 GCF_002078875.1 Numida meleagris
TGAGTGAGGGGTCCTGGAACCCAGGTCCTGGTCCTGGTTCTGAGTGAAGGAGCCTGGGGCCCAGGTCCTGGTCCTGGTTCTGAGTGAAGGAGCCTGGGGCCCAGGTCCTGGTCCTGGTTGTGAGTGAGGGGTCCTGGAACCCAGGTCCTGGTCCTGGTTGTGAGTGAGGGGTCCTGGAGCTCAAGTCCTGATCCTGGTTGTGTGTGAAGGAGCCTGGAGCCCAGGTCCTGGTCCTGGTTGTGAGTGAGGGGTCCTGGAGCCCAGGTCCTGGTCCTGGTTGTGAGTGAAGGGTCCTGGAGCCCAGGTCCTGGTTCTGGTTCTGAGTGAGGGGTCCTGGAGCCCAGGTCCTGGTTCTGGTTGTGAGTGAGGGGTCCTGGAGCTCAAGTCCTGGTCCTGGTTGTGAGTGAGGGGTCTTGGAGCCCAGGTCCTGGTCCTGGTTCTGAGCAAGGGGTGCTGGTGTCATGGCCCTGGTTCTGAGGGATCCCAGAGCTGTGGTCCCAGTGCCCTGGTCCTGGAGCCCTGGACCTGGACCTGGTTCTGGTTCTGAGTGAAGGGTCCTGGAGCCCAGGTCCTGGTCCTGGTTGTGAGTGAGGGGTCTTGGAGCCCCAGTCCTGGTCCTGGTTCTGAGCGAGGGGTGCTGGTGTCATGGCCCTGGTTCGGAGGGATCCTGGAGCTGTGGTCCCAGAGCCCTGGTCCTGGAGCCCTGGACCTGGACCTGGTCCTGGTTCTGAGTGAGGGGTCCTGGAACCCAGGGCCTGGTCCTGGTTCTGAGTGAAGGGTCCTGGAGCCCAGGTCCTGGTCCTGGTTGTGTGTGAAGGAGCCTGGAACCCAGGTCCTGGTCCTGGTTCTGAGTGAGGGGTCTTGGAGCCCAGGTCCTGGTCCTGGTTCTGAGTGATGGGTGCTGGTGTCATGGTCCTGGTTCGGAGGGATCCCGGAGCTGTGGTCCCAGTGCCCTGGTCCTGGTTGTGAGTGAGGGGTCTTGGAGCCCTGGTCCTGGTCCTGGTTGTGAGTGAAGGGTCCTGGAGCCCAGGTCCTGGTCCTGGTTCTGAGTGAGGGGTCCTGGAACCCAGGGCCTGGTCCTGGTTGTGAGTGAAGGGTCCTGGAGCCCAGGTCCTGGTCCTGGTTGTGAGTGAGGGGTCTTGGAGCCCAGGTCCTGGTCCTGGTTCTGAGTGAAGGGTCTTGGAGCCCAGGTCCTGGTCCTGGTTCTGAGTGAGGGGTGCTGGTGTCATGGTCCTGGTTCTGAGGGATCTCAGAGCTGTGGTCCCAGTGTCCTCGTCCTAGTTGTGAGTGAGGGGGTCCTGAAGCCCTGGTCCTGGTTCTG
>NW_018365172.1:0-2266 GCF_002078875.1 Numida meleagris
GTGGGCAGATCCTGCAGTCCTGAAGACTGGAGGAAGCAGCCCATGTGCAGACAACAAAAGGAACCGATCTGGAGCACCAAGACCTCCAACCCCACTAGGATGACTGGTCCGCATGGCCGTGCAAGGCGGTGGGAATGGTGAGGGAAAGGGCATTTCTTTGTTCTGGGTCCCTCCTCAAGGGAAATCACCTCGAGCTGTTGCTGTAACTTCAAATCTGTATCTTTGGTAGGTTTTTTTTGTCTTACCAACGCTGAGGAAACGCTGCAAGTCAGTCACCAGCACGCTTGTCCTAATGCCTCAAACGCTGGCAGGCACGGGGCACCGGCCACCTCTCTGGGAAGCCTGTTCACCCGGTGCTTGGCCACCCTCCCAGTACAGGAATGTTTCTCAGCGTCCGGTCTGAACGTCTCCTGGTGCAGCTCTGTGCCATTCCCACTCATCCTGCCATCGGTTGGTGCCCAGGAGAAGAAAGCAGCGCCTTTCTCTGCACTTGGCCTCTTTGGGGAGTTGCAGAGGGCGAGGAGGATGCCTCCCGGCCTTCTCTTCTCTGGAGCAGACGACCCGAGCACCCTCACAACACACGCCTTCCAGCCCTGCTACCAGCTTGTCTGCCCTCCTCCCGGCTCCCGGGGCACATGCCAGGGCTGGATGCTGAGCATGGAGACCCAACAGGGCACGTTCCAAAGGAGGTGGAAAGGAAGCCTCCCGCCTGGCCAGCTGCGTTATCCCAGATTCTATTGGAATTGCAGCATCGGCACAACGCTGCCATTTGCCATCCCGGGGGGTGCTAAGAAAAGTAGAGAAGCATCTCGATGAGGAATTCCTAGCAGGTTAGCCCGCTGAAAAGAAGGATAAATCCATGATGCCTTAATTTCTATATTTAGCTTTGCTGCTATGCAAGAAGCAGCCTACACGGTTCGGATAAAATGGCATTCACAGCATCAGCAGGTGGTGATGTGACTGCCACGGGCCGGTTTGGCTGTGATGTTGTCAGATACTCCCTCTTCTCAGCAGATGAAGAAATACTCTCAGTTTGGTTGGATGTTTGGTTTGTTTATTTATTTATTAAAGTAAGCCACTTGTTTTTTTTTACCATCCCATTGACTGAGGTGTATGAACCATCCCATTAGCTCCTTGTTTTGCACTTCTTTGCATGAGGAATGTGAGCCATTATCGCTTTCAGGTAACAACAGCAGTAGGTAGATCTGAGAACCAGAAGGAATTGCCCTCACACAGTACTTTGCCCATCGGCTTTCTGACTCGGAGTCTCCTTTAGCAAGCCCAAGGCTACTTCCACCCCTGAGCCGATGTGTGATTGTCTCCCAGAGGATTTCAATAGTACTATCTCACCAATGTGCCATGCAGGCCATCATGTTTTCCCCTCGCTGATCTGTACAGGTGGAGCTTCGGCAGGCTGCTCTGCTCGCAATTCCCATCTGCTCTGAGTGTTTTGTGCTGCAGAAAGGCTCGCGTTTGCACTTGGGCTTATTTGGATGAGCCAGCCCCTGCTTTGTTTCCTGAGCTGCGTATCTGGGAGCATTCCCGTGCTTTGTTTGACTGTAGCTCCTCTTGGCCTTTGGTCCAAAGTAAATCCCCAACGCACAGGCTGCATGCAAAATAACAGCAATTTTGCATTTAATAGAAGTGTTTGTATTTTTCCCTTCTGAACTGCGTGGTGACTAAAACCCAGTCCCACGTCAAAACTGATTTTTGAGGTATCATGTTTCCTCTGAAAAGTCTCTTGCTCTTAGAGAAGTTAAAAGCTCTCTTTAGAAGGAGAACAGCGAATAGATGCCTGCTGCCGAGCTCCCTGGAAATGCTGCTTCTCTCTCCCACCCTCTTCATCTGCATTCAGCTGGCCATCTCTAAGAGGGCACGGGTGTTCCGGGGCTTTGCCCGGAAAGCATCCAGCCAAACTCAGGGCTAACGCAGAACCCAGGGCCAAGCACCAGACCTGAGCCAAGTAAAGGCAGCGAAACCTGCTGCATGGTCTTCATCGAGCTCTAAGGTGTCAACGGTTTATGGGCGTTCGGCCCGGTTCTGTGACGAACGGGATGGGGGACCCACGGGCCCACACCCCGGGAAAAGGGAAAAGGGAAAAAGGGTAAGGAGATGGCCCTGAGAGCAAAGAACAGCGGCAACAATTTGAGGAGAAACAATCTAATTTACAAAATAAGATATCGGAATGCAAAACAACACACTATAATACAATATAATAACAATTTAATGTGATAAATCCAATGCAGAGAGAGAGAATGTCCCAAAA
>NW_018365172.1:4669-6756 GCF_002078875.1 Numida meleagris
CCAGAAAAGATTGTGCCTCTTTCTTGCTAGCGGGTGGAGACATGGCAGTGATTTTGTTGATCACATCTGCTGGGATGTGACCACGCCCATCTTGCCACTTTACTCCTAGGAACTGAATTTCCTGTGCAGGCCCTTTCACTTTGCTTCGCTTAATAGCAAAACCAGTTTGCAGAAGGATTTGGATTATTCTCTCTCCTTTCTCAAAAACTTCCTCTGCTGTATCACCCCACACAACAATGTCATTGATGTACTGCAGGTGCTCGGGAGCACCGCCCTGTTCCAGTGCAGTTTGGATCAGCCCATGGCAAATGGTTGGGCTGTGTTTCCACCCCTGGGGCAAACGGTTCCAGGTATACTGAACACCCCTCCCGGTGAAAGCAAACTGTGGCCTGCATTCTGTGGCCAAAGGAATGGAAAAGAAGGCATTAGCAATGTCAGTGGTGGCATACCACTTGGCTGCTTTGGACTCCAGTTCATACTGGTGTAGCATGTCCGGCACAGCAGCACTCAGTGGGGGTGTGACTTCATTCAGGCCACGGTAGTCTGCTGTTAGCCTCCATTCTCCACTGGCTTTACGCACTGGCCATATGGGGCTGTTAAAAGGTGAGTAAGTGTTGCTGATCACTCCCTGGCTCTCTAGTTGACAAATCAACTGATGAATGGGGAGCAAGGAATCCCTGTTGGAGCGGTACTGCCGTCTGTGCACCGTTTTTGTGGCAATCGGTACCTGTTGCTCTTTGACTTGTAGCAACCCCACCACAGACAGATCTTCTGACAGGCCAGGCAAAACAGACAGCTGCTTAATGTTGTCTGTGTCTACGGTATCTTCCCAGGCTCCGAGGTGTGCCTGGGAACCGTCTGACCCCCCGGTTTCCACTCATTTCCCCCATTTTGGACTTCCCCTCTGGCTGTGTTCCCTGTGGCAAGGAACATAGTGTCTCACAGTACAGCTGTTCCAGTAAAGGTTAATGTGGCCTTCAGACTGCCTCCTCAAATCTTGGTCTTAATGCTGTTAGTACAACTGCTCGGATGATTTCCTCTGTTTCCAGAGAGGGAACAGAAATGTTCTCCTTCTGGACATCAGTGTAACAGTTGGTATGAAACCTCCTGGCTACACTTAGAAGCACGTCCACCTTTGCAGAGCTCCTGGCTCTACAGTTCCCAGCTGCAGGCATGAGTGCTCTGGAGCCCTCTGGGGAAAGGAGAGGCCTTTCAGATGCCCTCCTATTCCCCATGCCCCAGCCTGCTTCTCGTCCCCACGGAGCTCACCTGCGGCTCTGCCACGGAATTGCTGCACGGAACGCACAGGCAGATGCAGCCTGCTATCTCGCTACCTCCGACCTTCGGGTAGCTGCGGAACAGTCACACCGACAGTTCCACCAATCTGCTATCGCTCCGCACAGAGCATTCCATATTCCACTATTGACAGCACGGGAAATTGTTCAGGCATGTCCTGGCTGTCATTCAACACTCCCTTTTGAGGCAGGAGTTAATCCACGGGGGCTGTCACCGAACAAGGTATGGCAAATGGATATTACTGACTAACCTGAATTTGGGCGGTTCCGCCATATCCATGTTGCCATCGATACCTGTAGCGGGATGATGTGGGCCACAGCGCAAACAGGCCAGACGGCAAACCACTGCGTTAAGGCACTGCGCATGACGATAGCTGTAATGGGGACACCGCAAGAACTAAAAACAGACAATGGCCCAGGTTATAAGAGTGTGGTTTTTGAACGGTGGTGTGTGACCTGGGGCATACGACATGTCTGCGGTATCCCTGGGAACAGCACAGGGCAAGCTATCGTGGAACGGGCGCATCAAATGTTGAAGGCGCGGCTCCGTGCCTTTAAAGAGGGGGGAGGGTTAGCCGGACCAGAGTTATGCCCTCACGCTTTGCTGTTATGCGCATTGTACAGCTTGGATCACCTAGAGCGGTGAGCCACAGACCATCAGTTAACGGAGCGCCTTCCCATTGGGACGGTTCTTATACAGCCTGATGGCGGGCCATGGCATCCTGAACCGTGCCCTCTCCTTGTTACGGGGCGTGGCTATGCGTGCATGGGGACACCGGCAGGCCCGCGTTG
>NW_018365173.1:0-6950 GCF_002078875.1 Numida meleagris
AATGGTGATAAAAAGCAATTTTGCACAAGTTATAAAAAGACGAAACAAAGTTTACATGACATTAAAAAATATCCAAGCCTTCATTTGATTGTCTCTAATCTAATTATAAGAAGGAGCTGCTTAGTTCCCTGCAAAACAAGGAGACCTTAGATGGTGTAAGCAGTAAAAACAGAGGTTAGAGAAGCAAAAATAGTGCTAAATTAAAGCACTTGGAGGCCAAGGGCTTTGAACCTGGGTTTAAGCAGCCATTCCAGCCTTGTGAGGCAGGGGCTACAGAAGTTTGGGCTGGTGCTAACAGAGCTCCCATTGTTTCTGCCGGCAGCGAGAAAAATGCTGCTTTATGTCTCCTCACACCACAGGCCCCGCGCTGAGAAGGAGAAGGAGGCCGAGGGTGTGCTCCCCATCGAAAAGCCATTTTCCGCTATAAACTGCCCAGCGCTCCGCTCCCAGCTCGCCGGCTGCGCTAACGGGATGTTATGATGGCGCATAATTTATAACTGGAATGTTCTGATTTATGTGGGACTCGGGGCGTTTGCGCAGCCTCCCTCCCAGCCCTCCGCCTTCGCTCGGCCCTGGGCACCGTGAGGTGAAAGCGCTCAAATGGCGGATCCACCGCGAGCACGGGTCAGCCCTGCATGCCTGAAAGGGAGGTTATTCCACACCTGTTTAATATGTTTATTCTGTAATTAAAGATTAATGCTCATTCCAGGCCAGATAAATATATACTGTACACCGGCATGCATTCCGTAGGGAACAAGGATTTTACTGCAGCTCAAGAGCACTGAGATGCACAATTTGACACAGCCATGTCCCATCCAGGCTGTGCCACAACTTTCACTGCACGCATTTGTAAAAGACGCTAGCAGTAGGCCAGCAAGAGAAATCACTGAAGACAATTTAGTCAGGTGTGGCCCATCATTACGGCTGTTTGCAGGCAGCCGTGGTGCACTGCTACTCTGCAACAAGCTCAGCAGTAGGAATATGTGATGATGCGTGCATGATTTAGACTTGCTGAACCTGTAATAAAAAGTGTGAGGCCGGAGTGCTCCAAAGTGCTTTTATATATATATACACCGACACACACACGCACACATATATTTTTGTACAGATAACTACACACGAAAATATTCTTTGTATGTCTATCCACAAAGAAATTTATAGTTACACATATATACGCACAAATAAATTAGAAACTCTTCATGTCAGAAGTTCTCCATATGCAAAAATCCACTGCAATAATAGAAGGATAATAAGGAGCAGTAGTAGGATGGCGAGTCAAAGGAGTATGATCAAGACAGGCTGCCTTTTCCTTAACTGTCCGGTTTAAGAATATTTTTGGCCAGATTAATAAGTANGTAGTAGGATGGCGAGTCAAAGGAGTATGATCAAGACAGGCTGCCTTTTCCTTAACTGTCCGGTTTAAGAATATTTTTGGCCAGATTAATAAGTAGACAATGCATAACAAGTCTGGGGTAATTCTTGGTTTTCATTTTAAATGTATAAGGAGCTCTGCTCGCATCCTGTTCCATTTCGAAGGAAGCTCTCTACTTGTACCTCTCATAAGGCTCTTTTAAAAACAACCTTTTTCCTGCCTAGAAACTTGTTGCACATGTACTGTGGAGGCTGGAAGCAACATCGTTACAGTCAAAATGAGACACAGGAATAGCTGAATCATGGCTGCCTACTGAATTCACACGCATTATGCTAATTCTATAATTTCATTTATTCGAAGCAATCAAATACAATTCAATTAATGTTGCTTCTTATAAAGTTCATAGGCTTATAAAGAGAAGTGTCTGAATTGTAAAAGATGTTTTAATTGTGTCATTTGGGACGTTATTCTGCTCAATTAAGCCTAGGAAGCCGGTAAACTAGTAGGCTTGCCATGCTAGAACTAAACTGCAGTTAAGGAGCACACCCTTAGGTGTGTTTAAGGAGATTTTATTATTTGTAGCTCCAAATCAGAGCAACAACTACTGATGTTCTTAAGTTGAAATCAGCAGTTCTTATGCAAGACGGAGAGCATATACCTCAGTGAACCTCATCATCAGCCTGTTTAACTCCTGCTCTATGCTGGACTCCCTTTTGCATGGGTACCACTCCCAGTCTCTTTCAAGAGAGGAGGCTTCAGCCTGTACAGATTTTCCCGAAGCTGCTACCTGCTGCTTGACTTGGCATTCCTCCCTTCTAGTAGGAGCAGTGAGCTCTGCACCCCCTGCACAGGAGGAACAACGATCACGATCTCCAGTGACATGCTTTCAGCCCACTCACCAGCTAGGGGTAGAGAAAAGACTGGGACACTCACATATAGCGAAGATCTTCAAAGCTTGTTTCTTAAGTATTTTTGGATATAATTGCGGGTGCTGAGCACACTGCAGAGACTCTCACAGAGGCAGCACACATCTTCCATTGCGGAGCACTTTCCAGATGCTTTCCAGTTAAGCTACTCGGAGGACAGCATGATGAGTGCACACGCTCAAAAAGAACAAGTTTGCTAATGCATTAATGGAAATTCCCAAACTGACTCCTGCCTGCCATGGCACACAGTCACAGTTCACTCTGGCTCCTTGCTCAGAGAAACAGGAACAGGAGAATTGCTCCTGGCTCTAAGACAACACAACCCACTGTGCAGTGGCACACACTTTGTATACGTGTGAAATATGTATGTGTTTATAGCAGTGTGTGCACAACTGAGTATAGTGCTTCTTCTCAGGGCCTTAAACATATACGTAAGAAATAAGATCCCTAAATCAAAGCTACTGAATTACAAATTTAAATCCAAATAACAGAATTACTTCATATTTCAAATTTAGAAATGGCAAGCATCTTTCCATCGCTTCCACAACACAGTGGGCAGAGAAGGAGGCCAGCAGAAAGGAACTGCATATCGCAATAGTCCCAACCCACTCTACGCTTTCACAATGCCCTCAGAAATGAGCAGAGTGCCAGTAATTGGATCCAAGGAGAAGGTGCTGTGTAAGAAAGTCTCAAATCAATGTTTTTGTGCTCAGAACACATCCTATGACAGAACGGACCTCTTGAGATCGGCTGGTCCAACACGCTGCCCAAAGCAAAACAACTTCAAAGTAAATCCAATGTCTCGTCCAAAGCACCTGATCTAGAATAATCCCGTGTATATTTGTGGAAAGCTGAACTGTAGAAGAGCAGTGTACTATGCATCCACTTGGAAGAGGAAAGGAATTTAGATTATTTTAGCAAAAAATGAAATTTGTTACTGCTCTGTTAAGGCCTTTTTTCAACTCAAGGGCAAAGTTAAAGTATTACTGTCATTCTTCAATGGTGCAAACTGCTAGCCTGTATTATCACTGTAACAATAATTTTGCATGGAATTTGAGGGAGGATCTGTTTGCTTTTCTTTTACCTGCGCCTGTCATAGTAATAGGAAAGAGAAAATAAAATGCCTAAATAAAGAATGAGTTCTAGTGAGCGTATCACTAAAGCACATCACATTATTAGATGCACATTAACAGCAGATGTAAATAGGGTAAGTACATGCAAAGATCTGTAAAGGTCTTGACTTCTGCATATACCTGCATGCAATATCTGAGCTTGATTACTGAGGAGGATCTCTAATTTTAATTCTTCTGCCTCAAAGACAGTTTACTTTAGCCACATAACAAATTACATGTTTTAGTATTTTGGTGAAGATGTACAGACGAAGTCTACACGTAAGTGTCTTAAGGTAGGATACATTAATAGCAACCAGAGCCGAATTTCTGAGCCTTGTGTGGACTTGAAAAATTCAGCTGCTGAAGATGTAGTTCAGAACTGAAACATGTTATTTATTATTAATTAATTGAACACCATAAACATGTCTCTACCAAAAAAACTGCTGGGGTTTAACAAAAAGGGAACGTATGGAGGCCCAGCACAAAAGGACGCCACATCAACCCTGTGCTAAATTCCCTAAGAATGCACTTGGAGCTGTTTCCCAGTTTACAGAGGGCAGGAAGGGACTAACCTAGTCCTGTTAAGCTAACAAATATGACAGAACACGTTAAACACATTAAAGCAAACACAGACTTCTGAATTACTAGGTGTACTCCTCCAGCCTGGGCAAATGCCTCCTTTCTCGCCTCATCCACAGGCAGCTAACCTGGATTAAGTAGAATCCTGAGGTTTAAATGGAGGAATCACTCTTCAAAGGAGAGGTAATTTGAACACGCACTTAATTACTGCAGCCATCCAAACCATAGTGAGGTAGAAGTGCAGACTTAAGAGGGGGGAACACCAAAGATGCCAAACACATGAACAAGTCTATAGCAGCATGGAGCTGTTTGTGTGTTCTGTGTTTCACTCCTTCAGACTTTCTGGCATTTTTATTGCCTGTTATATCAGTGATAATATGTGAGCATGTGGATATATTAAATTGAGGGGAGGGTGGGAGAAATAGGGGCTGAATAAAAAGCAGCAGATCAATACACATCAGTCACTTTCTAATAAACTAGAAGGGTTCAGAAGTTTAGAAGTTAGTAAATGAGCTATGAAGATAAGATGAAAAGCCTGAAGTTTACTATTTGTGATAGTAAACATTCAAAAAATCATAGAATCATAAAATCATACATTATCCCAAGTTGGAAGGGACCCACAAGGATAACAGCGTCCAGCTCCTGACTCCACACAGGACCACCCAATATTCAAACCCTGTGTCTGAAAGCATTGTTCAGACGCTCTTTGAACTCTGGCACTTGGGGCTGCGCCCACTGCCCTGGGCAGCCTGTTCCATGCCCATCGCCTTCTGGTGCAGAACCTTTCCCTAACCCCCAGCCTGCTCCTCCCCTGATGCAGCCCCATGCTGTTCCCTCGGGCCCTGTCACTGTCACCAGAGAGCAGAGCTCAGCGCTGCCCCTCTGCTCCTTGTGAGAAGCTGCAGCTGCCATGAGGCCTCCTCTCAGCTCCTCTGCTCTGGGCTGAACAAACCCAGGGACCTCAGCCACTCCACATACACCTTGCCCTCCAGATCCTTTACCATCTCCACAGCCCTCCTTACAATGCTCTCTAATACTTTTATGTTCTTTTTATATTGTGGGTCCCAAACACGCACCCAGTGCTGGAGGTGCGGCCGCACAGCACAGAGCACAGTGGGACAGCCCCTCCCCTTGCCCGGTGGCAGTGCTGGCCCTGGTGCACACTTGGCCCTTTGGGCTGCCAGGACACACTGATGGTTCACATTCAAGTTGATTTTAGCCAGATCCCCCAAATCCCTTTCTGCAGAGCTGTTCTCCAGCCTCTCCTCCCCCAGTCTTTACATATAGCCAAGCTTGCCCCTTTACAGGTGCAGAATCCAGCACTTGCTCTTGTTATATTTCATTTAACAGTTTAATTTCATTTAGCAGTTGGTGATTGTCCAGCTCTCTAATTTGTCAAGACCTCTCTGCAAGGCCTCTCCACCCTAGATGGAGTCAGCAGTTCCTCCAATTTAGTATTATCAGCAAACTTGCTCAAAACACCTTCTAGTCCTGCACCCAAGTCGTTTACGAAAACATTAAAGAGAACTGCCACTAAAACGGAGCCCAATACTACAGATCCCTAAGAGCGAAGTCTGAAAGCATCACAAAGTTTATTTTTTCTGCAGCTAAGCAGGCTCAATGTACTTTACTTGTCCAGCCACATTCTCTCAGTCAAAATTTATCACCAGTTCTCATCTCCATCAGAGATCAGTTTTCAGAATCACAGAATCATAGGGGTTGGAAGGGATCTCTGGACATCATCTAATCCAACCCCCTGTTAAAGCAAGTTCCCTAGATCAAGTTGTACAAGAAAGTGCGAGCAAATACCCTGCTGTGAGAACTTAAAAAGCAAGCCCCGTGTAGAGATTGCCACCACTTTGTATTGCATCCACACCAGAACAGGTAATAAATTGTCTCTCTAAGTTTCAGAAAGGGCAAAGAGTTCATGGAAGATGGATTATTGTGGAGAGAGTAAGCATGTGCCATTTTTATTTATCTAAATATATCACCATTACAAAGGAAAATCACAGAAGGACGGAGGGTGATGGAGGCCCAGCTACTTTTCAACCAGTCTCACCTGCAGCCCTTTTTAGTGCATTACTTCCATCCTCCCCACACAGCAGCAGATATTCGTTTTCCTCATTTCAGCCACATGCTCAGCAGTGCCAGTTTTCTTCCCCTCCGCTTGCCCTGAAGAACAGAGATAGGACCATCACAGGAGCACTGAAAACAAAGGACAGCGGTTCAACACTTCCAGTTCTGCAATAGCCCACAAGAAACTCTGAACTGCTGCAGAGAAAACTTCTGTAGTTAGGCTGCCTGGAGCCTCTATGGCCAAAGATTTTTGGCCACATACAGACTACCAGCTGGATTTCACCATGCCTTTGCTGAGTGGAGGATTTTCATCAGTTACACCTTGAAAAATGTCAAGTTGTTCCAGAATATATAGAGGGTCCTGCACATTCTGATTCAGAAGATCTTACAGGGCAAAAGATACCACTGAGTATTGCTCTGCATAACTTTTGCTCCACTTTTCTGGGGACATAGTTTGTTTTAACTAGGAAAGTCTGAATGAGTCCAACGCTAAATGAAGACCTGTAAATACAAAGTTTAAGGCTCGGAGTGTACCACTTTTCTACTGGAAAAGCTAAGAAAAAATCATGAGGTTTCCTCATTCCTTTCAGTCACGGAAGAATGGAAAAATACCTCAGACTGCATTAGCCAAACACTTTGAACCGTCTGCTGCAAAGGGAAGCATGCAGACCTCTCTGACACCTCTAAGACAGCAGATAAATAAATAAATAAAACCACAAAAAATAAAACTAACCTACCAAAAAAAGACTGATTTTACCAGTCCTTTGACTTTGCTTGGCAGACTGGGGTCTGCAGTCACGGCGCACTGAGAAAAATACTTACATCAACTCTCCGCTTCTTTAGAATGGCATTCTACGTTGCTTGATAGCACGAGTAGTTTTGTCG
>NW_018365174.1:0-1775 GCF_002078875.1 Numida meleagris
GAGGGAAGCGGTCCTCACCCTGCTCATCCCTGAACGCATCCGTGAGGAATCGGCACTCCTCCTGTATCCGCTCCTCCAGGCTCCTCTTCCCCAGGCCAAAGTTCCGGAGGGTGGTCAACGTGAACCTTCTCTGCTGCTTCCACAGGTGCCCATTGGAGAAGACCAGCCCTGGCAGATACATTCCACAGTGAGTGAAGGTAAATGCCCTTAGTAAGAAAAAGCAGGAGGGAATCTGCCTTGATAAAGGAGGCTCAGCCACGCTGCTGACTCTGCTCTCTGAGAATGCAAAGCCATGGCACTGACTTTTGGCATGTTTGAATGGCCAAGGCTTTGACTGTGTGTTTCAGGTCCATACCTCCATTGATAACTCACCCAATTTGTTGAAGAGTTCTGTAGTTGTTGGAAATTGTGGGCGATCAATGAAGTTCTCTCCCTGGGTCACAAGGGCTTCCTTGATCATTTCCAGCCCATTTACAGCCACAAAGGACATGCTGCCCACTTGCGTGCTGAAGATGTTTCCGTATTTTTCAATAAACTGCGGATGAGGAAAAGAAAAGGGGATTGATTTGCAATGATCTTTTCTGCAGGGAGAGGGAAAGCATCAGTATCCGGCACCCAAAGGGAGAGAATGGAAGACCTGCAGAGGAAACAGAGCAAGCAGAGCCTGGGAGAGCAAGAGGAGTAATTGCACAAGTGTTGGATAGATTGTGTACAATCTTTTTCCTCATTTCTTACAACAGTGTTCTGGAGTTGGTGTAAAACCCACCAGGCTGCATTTTCCAGGCTTTGCAAGACTCAGCTGAGCAAGGATTTCCTGCAGTTGTTTAACTCTCTTCCCAGTCGCCCTTCCCATCAGGCCCAGCTACAGCTTCAATCAAACCCATGGCACTGTGCCATGCCCTTTGACCGAAGGATATGGCTCTATAGCCCAGGGCAAATCTCATCCAAGTTGGCTGCTGATCCCTGGCCAAACTCCAGCTCACTCACAGAGAGCCCACTGTGAATTGTGGCGTTTGAGTTTTGATGAGTTTTCTCGGGTTGGGTTGGCCCCATACCCATGCTGCAAATCCCCTTACCTTCTGCGTTGCACCCACAGGGTCTTTGGCAAGGAAAAGTTGCAAATTTCCCAGGAAAGGGAAGGAAAAAGGACCGGGGGGGAAGTCCTTTGGCTTTCTCTTCTTCATGTAGTCGAAGACGAGCAGGAAGATGAAGAGGAAGACGAAGAGCATCTGCAGGGAGATGCTGTCCCAGAGGAAGCGCAGCATGGGGCGTCTGCAGCTGTGGGCACAAACGCAGAGGGGCTTGCGCTGGCCTGGCCTCGGGGCTGCCTTGGGGCCACTGATTCCTCAGCCTCAGCCACACCTGGTCGCTAAAGCCCTTCCGCCTTCCAGCCACGCATCTCTCACCTCGTGAAGAAGCCCCGCTCGCAGCCACCGCCTCCCCGCCACGCGGAGCCGCAGACAGAGCCGAGCCCCGAGGGACGCGAGATGAGGCCGCACGGAGCTCCCGCAAAGCCTCTGACTCACGGGCCGACGCTCCGCTGCCACGGGGCGGTGCTGCCAGGGCGCAGAGGGCGCTGAGCGCTGCGGAGGGACCAGCGCGTCCCGCCTCGCCGGTGACACCAGCCCCGCTCCCGGCCCTCCTGCCGGCCCGTCCCGGCCCGTCCCGTCCCGTCCCGCCCCGTCCCGTCGCTTCTCCTGCGCCGATCAATGTCGGCGTGCGCGTTGTTTTGCTGCTGGCTAACAACTGCCGTGTTCCCGTCGCGCCGCGCGGCC
>NW_018365174.1:5745-7009 GCF_002078875.1 Numida meleagris
TACAGCTTTGGAAAGAAAGAGAAACGAGCAAATTCAAGAAAGGACTGAAAAAACTCTTCAGTTGTCCAAACTCAAAAAGCCTGCAAAGCCACAACCCTGCACTGCGGGAGCAGATGGAATTAACTTATCTCTGGAGGAGCATGACAAAGGATTGGTATCTCCATGGTGAGAGTGACTAGTGCGTTGCGCAGAGTCACAGCAGGGAGCTTGGCACCCAGTGGTCAGGAGTGCTGATGGATGTGGAGGGAATCAGGGCAATGGGAAGGCTGCACAGAAATTACTGGCTGAACTCTCCTGTTCAATGGAACGAGGAATGACAACAAATGTCCTTGGTACCTTGGTGTTGCTCCTTCCCATAACCTCTCCTGGCAACCTGTCCAAACCCTCTGCTTTATTCAGTTTCTTCCAAAGGCAAAGCTAAACCAGCCGGGGTTGGCTTGGCTTTGTGATCAACAGGGACTGCATCTTCCCAAGGACACATGCAGGGATAGAGAGAGAGGATACCCAGCTGCAGGAAGCACCAAGGAAAATCCCATGGTCCCAGAACAAAGGGAAACATCTCCTGGGCTTGGCCAGCCCCCTCTGCTTGGTGACGGCCTCACCTGGAGCAGTGTGTGCGGTTGTGGGTGCTGCACTATGCAAGGATATAACACAATCAGAGAGCACCCAAAGGAGTGCAGTGAAGACAGAGAAGATGTTACAGGGCAAGTGCATGAGGATTGCTGAGGTCCCTTAATTTGTTTGCACTGGAGAAGACTGAGAGGAGGCCTCACGACGGCCTACAGCTCCTCATGGCGGCCTGCAGCTCATCGCAGGGAGCAGAGGGGCAGCGCTGAGCTCTGCTCTCAGGTAACAGCAACAGGATACAAGTGATGGGCATGGATCTGTGTCAGAGCAGGTCAGGCTGAGTGAGAGGAAAAGCTGGGCATGGAACAGCCCCCTGGGGCAGTGGGCACAGCCTCCATCTAACTGTGCTCAGGGAGTGTTTTGACAATGCTCTCACACATAGGGCTCAGATTTTCAGTGTTCCTGTGTGGAGCCAGGAACTGGCCTTGATAGCCCTCCTGTATCCCTCCCAACTTGGGATATTCTCAGAATCTAACAAAGTGCTTGAGGTTTTGAGGTTGACTCCAGAGAAGAAATGATGGCCTTGCAAATGTGCACGCTGCCCGTGCTGGGGGCAGGAGGGCTGTACCTGGCTCATTATCTTCCCTTGGAGGGTAACAGTCTCGTCCATCAGCCGCAGCAAGTTTTGGAAGTCCTC
>NW_018365175.1:0-6719 GCF_002078875.1 Numida meleagris
CCTTCCAGCAAACACCCATTTGTGTGCGACCACGTCTGCAACTCCACCCCCTTGTACACCCCTGTGGCCACACAAATGCATGCAACGCCATCCTTGTATTGGCCACATGCACGCACAGGCATGTGCAACCCTCCACCCCACCCCCGGCTCGCCATGCAAATGCACCATCCCCTCCTGCACCCTGCAGCCTTCAGGGTTGTGATAAATGGTTCTATGTCAGGGTGGAGGCCGGTCACGAGTGGTGTCCCCCAAGGCTCAGTCCTGGGACCAGTGCTCTTCAATGTCTTTATCAATGACATAGACGATGGAATCGAGTGTACCCTCAGCAAGTTTGCAGATGACACCAAGCTGAGCGGTGCAGTCAATACAATGGAAGGAAGGGAAGCCATCCAGAGGGACCTGGACAGGCTGGACAAGTGGGCCCATGAGAACCTATTGAGGTTCAACAAGGCCAAGTGCAGGGTGCTGCACTTGGGCCAGGGCAATCCCAGGTATTTATACAACCTGGGGGAAGAAGTACTTCGATTCCTACAACTGGATGCATTTATAAGAAATGTTCTTGAGAAAAGAACCTTGTACTGCCCAAAGGAGTAAGAATGTGAGGATATGGGGCGCTCTTCTCAAACTCGAATGAAGTGTTTCTCAGACAGCTCACTGTTAAAGCAGCCCTTCTCACAAACAGAGCATTGTGCCTGATGTGACTTCAATCCCACCCACAAAGGATTGTGGTCTCAGGTGCGTGTTTCCCCCATTGCTGCAACTGCTGGACTCTCATGCCTTAACTGTGTATGTCAGGCTCTCTTTATCAGCTCTGTTTGACTACAGCTGTACAAGCTGAATGCGGCGGCCATGACACCTCCCAAACAGCGCCCCCAGCGTTGCACCAACTTGCTCCACCAGCACTGCCACAGCCAATCAGCAGCCGCCATGGGAAGCGCGGCCAATCAGCGCAGCCGTGCTCGCCCCTGTCCTGGCGCGGCTCTCCCTGAGGAGTAGAGCCGGGACAGCACTGCGGGTAGCAGTGGCGGCCGTATGTCGGGTAGCGCGCTGCGAACCCCGGGCCGCTGCGAGTCCGTGTGCGGGTCTTGCTCTGCTTCCCTGGGGCGTCCCGGCAGGCAGCGCCACTCGGAGCGCGGGGCCTCCCGCTGCCGAGAGCGGCCGGCGCGGCCGTCTGTGGGGAGGCGCCGAGGAGAGGCGGTCCCGACGGGGCCGCGGTGGATCGCGTGGCGTCAGGAGCGGCCCCGGCCGCCGAGCAGGTACCGGCCGGGTCGGTTTCCCCTGCGGGGCGGGCGCGTAGTCCCCGGGTCGGGTCGCGTTCCCCCGCGGCTGTGCGGGGCCGATGGCGCCCGGGGAGACGCGTTTGAGTGAGCGGTGTGTGCGCGGAGATGGTGCTGGGGGCAGCCCCGCCGGCCGCGGCTCTTCCTGTACTGGCCCGTCGTGCTCGCTTGCCGTGCTGGCGGTCGGCGGTCGGTTCAGCTCTTCCTGACGGGCTCGTCCTTTCCTCGTCCCTCGTTGCAGGTCCGTTCTACTTCCTTCCCACTGTGCTGTGTGTGTGGGTTGTGGTCGTGCAGGTGGAAGGGGCGGTTTCCCGTTTCAAACGAAGGCGTTCACTCCGGGGCTTCTCGGTGTTTCCTTGTCCTTGCTTCTGAGTTCTTGGTGGTTGATTATTTCTCCCTCGTCTTCGCTGGCGGCTCCTCTTGCTGTGGTCAGGATGCCCCTCGCTCTGCTCCTCACCAGTCCACCCCTGACCCATGGATCTAGCTGTCGTTCTTAATGCCGCGTGGGCTTATCCATGAAGCTGCTAACCTCCTCCCCCCCGTTCAGACCCCCATTTTTCCTATTTCTTGCAAGTCTCCCCATTCGCTTTTCACTTTAATTGTCTGAGTACAACATTGCTCAAAGCAGAGAATCGATGGATAGAAGCACACGCTGGGTATTGTACAGATGACCATCAAGAGAATGTCTTTGTGTTTCAGGGAGTGAGTGTAATTGCTGGCAGATGTGAGTTTAGGTGAGCGTTCCCCAGTTACTCGCCAGCTGCAGAGTTCCCTGAAGCCACGCTGCAGCACCAGCCTGTGTGGTTCAGAGACCACAAGATGAAGGCTGCTCTTCCCTAATAGGAATGGGCAATGGAGGTAAGAGCTGTACTTAGAAAGGGCAATGCTGTCATACCCCCAGTGCTTCACAGTGCTGGCTGGCATCCTAGCTATTTCTGTGTCATCATTTCCATTAACACACTGCTCTGGAAATTTGATTTACTGGCTTGAATAAAGACTTTATTTCCCCATTGTGTATTTGATACAAGAGAAATCTGAAGAAATCTGTATTTTCACACATCTAAGTGAACATGAAATGGCTGCTAGTTCATTTCTAAGGCAGTTAGCTGAAGTCCTCTAAAACAGGACAATTTTACTAGTGAAATGGTGTTCTGTGACCAGTCTGCAGAATCTGTTAAAGGATTTGTCTTCATGTGGCTTAATAGTATCTTGTGCAGGTGAGAAGACTTGCCAAATTTCTACTATGTATCTGGAATCAGGAACATAAATCATTTTTTCTTGCTGGAGTGTCTTAATAAATGGTTTGAACACACAACTGACTGCAGGCTATCGAAGGAGAATTGTGTTGCTTCACCCTCCAACAAGGCAGCACTTTGTGTCAGCCTGTCAATTATTCTTTCTCATCTTGTATTTTCAGGGAGCCTGAAAATGCTGGTGCCCCAGCTGATAGGTATCCTTGACCCTGTTTGGAGTGCATAGCTCATTTCTGCAGCTTCTTCTCCTTACTTGACGGCTTCACCAGATGTAGTCATGTCAAAACTGAGCTGAGCCTCATTCCTTTAAAAACAGCCCCTGGGGTATAGGTGACGGGGAGAGGTCACCATCTGAATTTTCAGAGCGATGCCTTGAGCAACAAATGTGCTGGAGTTCTTAAATAACAAGACAAGTTGGATTTATGGCCCAGGTTTTCAGGAGAGATAGTAATAGATGTGTGTGTCAGCCAGGAGAAGATCCATTTGTATGGGTCTCGTATATTAATGTGCAAGCTAGGGAAGTACTAACAACTTATTTAATGTATAGATAGAGCTGAAGTGGAATGCTCTGAGCCTAGAGACAAGCTGGATGTAGCTTTTGTCCAAATAACTATATTGCAGTCTGGTTCTGAAAGCACAGCTTTTCTGTGAGGAATTACTTGCTTTTCTGTTATATTGGCCCACAGTGGTTCAAATGACACAGAGAAACACAGAAGAATACTGTAATTTATCGTATAAAGTAGAGAATTTTATTCAGTATGAAAACCTGTGTACCTTCTTTCTCCTAACCTTCCTCTAACCCTTAATCCTCTACCCCGTTGAGTAGCCTTTAACCCTCAACCATAACTCAAAAGGGTAACCCCTAATACTTAACCCAAACCCAGAAAGGTAACTCTTAACAATAACCTGAATGGGTAACCCTTAACCGTAACACAAAACGCTAACGCTAAAGCCTCAGTACAAATGAGTAACCCTTAATAATTACACCTAACCCCACATGGTAATTCTTAACCTAGCCCAAAATGGAAACCCACAACCCTTAATCCAAACATGAAATGGTAATCCTTAATCCTAACACAAATGGGTAGCCTCTAACCCTTAACCCAAACCCAAACTGTAACCCCAAATCCTAACACTTGGATGTGGTAATGGGTAATGTGGTAAGGATGAGTAATCCTTGGTCCTTAAGCATAACCAAAAAGGGTAACCCTTGGCCCTTAACAATAACTCAAAAGTGTAACCCTTAAACCTAAGCCAAAATGGTAACGCTTAGCCCTTAACTCTAACCCAAAAGAATAACCCTTAAACCTAACAAAAATTGGTAACTCTCAATCCTTAATGCAAACACTAAATGTTAACTCTTAACCCTAATCCAAATGGTTAATCCTTAACCCTAACCCAAAAATGTAACAACCTGAACCCAAATGGGTAACACGTTATGCTTAACACTAACCCAAAGAGTAACCATTAAACCTCACCCAAAATGGTAACCCTTAACCCTAACCTTAACCGGTAGGCCTTATCCCTTAATGGTAGCCCAAACAGGTAACACTTAACCTTTACTCAGAAGGGTAACCCTCAACCACCAACTTTAAAAGGTAACCATTAACCCTACTATCTCATAATGGTAACCCTTAACCTAAAGCAAATGGCCTAAAGCAAATAGGTGAACTTTAGCTGTAATCCAAAATGTTTCCCATTAATCTTCAACCCAAATGGATAAAACTTAATCCTTAACCCAAACCCAAAACAGTAACCTTTAACCATAAAACTTTAAAAAAGAAAAGAAAAAAAAGAAAAAAAGTGTAACTCGTTACCATTAACCCTAACATAAAAGGATAACCCTTTTGTGGTTAACAATAACCTTAACCCTAGCCCTTAAACAAAACAGGAAATGGTAATCGTTTACCCTCAACCCTAATCCTTCTGAGTAATCCTTAACACTAACCCAAAATGGTAACTGTCAGCCCTTCACCAAAATGGGAAATGCTTAATCCTTAACCTCAAAGAGTAGCCCTTAACACTAAACCCCAAGGATAACCTTTAACCCTAACTCAAAATGATAACCCTCAACCTTGAACCGAAACACTAAATGGTGACCCTTAACGCTAACCCAAAAAGAAAGACAGTTTTTTGAACCCCTCCTTTTTTTTTTTTTTCTTGGCTCAAAGCTTGCTTTGTGAGGCCTTTTTGGTGATAAGACTCTACTGACAATGGTGAATTATCTAGGAGGGTGACTGGTGGGTGTCACCATGTAACAGTACTTCCACTTATGATTGTAAAGATTAGCAGAAGCGGAACAAGCAGGCTTTTTTGGGGGGCAGCTTGAAGGAGCTGACCACTGCAAAAGGTGATCATGCCTGTGCATGGCAACGAAGGCACCACTCCCTGCTGGCTTATCTGTTGGGCCAGGTGTGTCACGCTCACAGAGAAGAGAGAAAAGAAGAAAAACCTGAGGAGCGGGGAATAGAAGTTCCCCACTGAACTAAGGACTCTGGAGGAGAACTCCCAAAGAAAAGAAACCTTTGGAGGAGAGGAACTCTCAAAGAAAAATCCTTGGCAGAGGAATTCCCCAAGAGAAAAAAGCCCCTTAGGAAAGAACTCCCTGTGGCCTGCTTGCTGCTACAGTGCGAAGCTTCCTGTCTTTCTCCCATTGGTACCATTTCTACCAAATGGTAATGATTAACACTAACCCAAATGGTTGACCATAAACCCTTAATCCTAATTCAAAATGATAATTCTTAAAACAAACCCAAAAGGGTAGCTGTTAACTATTAACAGTAACCCAAGTGTGGAACCCTTAATGGTAACCCAAATGGGTAACCCTTACCCCTTAACCCCTAACCCAAAAGTTAAACCCTTAACCCACAATCCTAAGGAGTAACCATTAACACTTAACTCATACCAAAAAGGCTAGCCCTAAATCCTTAAAACCTAACACAAAGGGGTAACAGGTTAGCAGAACCCCAAAGTTTATCCCTTAACCCTAACACAAAAAGATAACCCTTAAGATTAACCCCAAAGAGTAACAACCATAACAAAAACAGGCAACCCTTAACGCTGACTGAAATGGTAACGTTTCACCCTGAAACAAAATGGCAACCTTTCAGCCTAACCTAAAGTGAAACTCTTAACACTAACCCAAAACTGTAGCCCTAACCCTAACTCAAACCCTAAACCTAACCCTATCCCAAGTGCCAACCCTTATTGATCTGCACCCTAATCCTAAACCTAACCCTATCACTAACCCCTAAAATTAACCCTCACCCCTAACCCTTAACACTTAACCTTGAGCAAAAAAGGGTAACCCTCAATCATAACCCTTAAATGTAGCCTTTTACACTAGCACAAAGGGTTAACCATTAACCCTAACCCCAAAAGATAACCCATAACAATAACACAAAGTGGTAACCCTTAACACTAACCCAAAAAGGTAACTCTTAACCCTAATACAAAACGGTAAGCATCATCCCTGAATCCTAACACCAAATGGTATCCCTTAACCCTAAACCAAGATGATAACTTTTAACCTTAACCCAAATGGGTAACACCTAGTCCTAACCCAAAACAGTAATCCTTAATCCTAACACACCTAAACCCTTAAACTTAAGCTAAAATAATAACCCTTAAAACTAACCAAAACGAGGAACCATTAACCCTTAACCATTAGAAAATGTGGGAACATTTATCCATAACCCAAAACGGTAGCCCTTAATACTTAACCCTACCCAAAATGGGAACCTGTAACCCTGACACAACTGAGTAAACCATAACGTATAAACCTAAACCGGAATGTTAACCCATAAGCCTCAGTGCAAAAGGGCAGTGCTAAACAATTAACCCTAACCCAAAGGAGTAACCATTAACTCAAACCAAAATGAGTAGCCCTTAACATTAACCCAAAGTGCTAACCCTTAGCGCTAACCCAAGAGGGTAACCCTGAATCCTAACTCAACAAGGTAACCTTTAAGCGTTAAGCCCAACCCAAAAGGATAACCCTTAACCCAAACCCAAATGTATAATTCTGAAGTTTATTCTGAGTTTACATGTCTTAGTTGTTGTTCTGTGACACCTCCAATAAACAATGTTGTGATTGAGTAATGAGTTGAAATGCTTTCCTCTAAGTTAAATGTTCATTTAATCCCTTAATTCTTCATGGTAATATACCCTGTGGTACACATTGAACATC
>NW_018365176.1:0-1074 GCF_002078875.1 Numida meleagris
TGGGGTTCTATGGGGAGGTGATGGGGTTCTATGGGGTTGTATGGGGTTGTATGGGGCGGTGACGGGGTTCTGTGGGGTGGTGATGGGGTTGTATAGGGTTCTGTGGGGTTCTATGGGGTTCTATGGGGCGGTGATGGGGTTCTATGGGGTTGTATGGGGTTCTATGGGGCGGTGATGGGGTTCTATGGGGTTCTATGGGGTTCTATGGGGCGGTGATGGGGTTCTATGGGGTTCTATGGGGTTCTATGGGGCGGTGATGGGGTTCTGTGGCTGTGGGGATACATGGGAGTCTGGGGATGTGGGGACCCATAGAGAAAGGCCCCATAGCGACCCATAGAGCCCGTAAGGTCCCACAGAGACCCCATAGAGACCCCATAGAGCCCCACAGTGACCTATAGAGCCCCACAGAGGACCCATAGAGCTCCATAGAGCCTCACAAAGACCCCATAGAGACCCATAGTGACCCATTGAGCCCCACAGGGACCCATAGAAACCCCATAGAGACCCATAGCAGATCCCTAGAAATGCCACGGAGCCCCATAGGCACCCATGGAGACCCACAGTGACCCACAGAGGACGCACAGAGCCCCACAGAAACCCCATAGAAACCCACAAAGCCCCACAGAAACCCCATAGAAACCCCATAGCAACCCCATAGAGGATGCATAGAGCCCCATAGAAACCCCATAGAGACCCAAAGACCCCATAGAAACCCCACAGAGACCCACAGAGACCCCATAGAGACCCACAGAGACCCACAGAGACCCACAGAGACCCACAGAGACCCCATAGAGCCCCATAGAAACCCCATAGAGACCCCATAGAGACCCATAGAGACCCACGGGGACCCATAGAAACCCCATAGAGACCCATAGCGGATTCCTAGAAACGCCATGGAGCCCCATAGGCACCCATGGAGACCCACAGTGACCCATAGAGGACGCACAGAGCCCCATAAAAACCCCATAGAGACCCACAGAGACCGCATAGAGCCCCATAGAGGACCCATAGAGCTCCATAGAGCCCCATAGAGGACCCATAGAGACCCATAGAGATCCCACAGAACCCCATAGA
>NW_018365176.1:4414-6627 GCF_002078875.1 Numida meleagris
TGTCCTCTGTGCCCCCCGCGTCCCCGACAAGGCCCCTTCGTCCCCGTGCCCCCGTGTTGGCCTCATTTCGCCCCTTTTTACCCCATTTTCTCCCTTCGTGTCCCCGTGCGACGCAGTCTCGTCCCCAATTAAAGCTTTTGTAGCTCATTTGGCGGTGTTAATTACGGGCTAATTAAGGCGGGCATAAGCGCGGGGCAGCGTCGCGGCCGCCGGTTCCCCGTCGCTATGGCAACGGTGGCGACAAAATGGCGGCGGTGCCGGAAGTGAAGGGGCGAGAGTCCGGAAGTGCTGCGCGCGGAGCCGGAAGTGTTCTCGTAGGACCGGATGTGCCTCCAGTGGAGGACCGGAAGTGTGGAGGAGAACCGTCAAGCGGCTGGAGTAGAACCGGAAGTTTGGCGCACATGGCCGGAAGTGTGTCGCACAGCGCCGGAAGTGCTCCAAAATGGCGGCGCGCAGCGGCAGCGGTGGGGCCACGCGGCTCCGGAGCTCCCGGGAACGGCGGAGGGGGAGGGGACAGGGGGCGGGGCCCGCACGGAGGGGGACGGGGCGTACCGGAGAAGGGGAGGGGGGTGTGTACATCCCCGGCCGCGCTCCCCCGCCCGGTCCCGGTGAAGAAATGGTGGTGGATACCTCCGCCTACAGACTGCTGCACCACGCGGGCACCGGTACGGCCGTGGGGCGCTGTGGGGCGGCGGTGGGGGGCGGTTATGGGGCTCTGTGGGGCTGTTATGGGGCTTCTATGGGGCTGTAATGGGGTCCTGGGGGGCGTTGTGAGCCGGTTATGGGGCTCTGTGGGGCAGTTATGGGGCACAGTGTGTGGCTGTGGGGCATTGGGGGATGGTTATGGGGCTCCGTGGGGTGGTTTTGGGGCTCTATGGGTGGCTATGGGGCTCTGTGGGGCTGTTACGGGGTTCTGTGGGTCACTGTGGGTTACTTATGGGGCGATGTGGGGCATTATGGGCACTACGGGAGCACTGTGGGACACCTTGGGGGCTCTGTGATGCACTGTGGGTCACTTATGGGGCACTGTGGGGTGCTGTGGGATACCACAGGGCTCTGTGAGTCACTTATGGGGCGCTATGGGGCTGCCCCGCAGGCGCCCCGTGCCTCAGCCTGGACATCGTGAGGGATGGTTTGGGGGACGACCGCGAGACGCTGCCGCTGTCACTGCTGCTCTGCGCCGGGACGCAGGCACCCACCGCACAGGGCAACAGGTGGGGGCGCCCAATAGATCTGTGGGGCGGGACCCATGGATGTGTGGGGCAGGGAGCCGTGGGGTGGGATGCAGGTACCAGCTACATGGGGCAGCAGGTGGGGTGGGACCCTTAGATGTGTGGGGCAGGACTCATAGATGGAAGGTGGGATGCGTAGGTATGTGGGGCACGAGCCATAGATCCGTGGGGCCAGACCCGTAGATCTGGACCCACGGATCTATGGGGCAGAATCTTTACGTTTCAAAGAACTGAACTCAGTCAGCCGTGGGGAAGGACCCACAGAGCGATGGGGCGGGATGCGTAGATCCACGGAACCGAAGGCAGAGATCTGTGGGGCCAGACCCACAGATCTATGGGGCCGCCCCACACCTCCATGGCAGGCTGATGGTGCTGAAGATGCAGAACCTCTATGGGCCGCGACGGCGCCGTGGGGACAGCGGCAGCGACAGTGACAGCGACAGCAGCGAGGAAGAGGAGGAGGAGGAGGACGAAGAGCGGAGCCCGCAGCTGCACCTCGCCATGATCCCCCACTACGGCGGCATCAACCGCGTGCGGGTACTGCCCCACGGCGCCCCACAGATCTGTGGGGCTGACTCACGGCGTCCCCATAGCGCTCCCATAGATGCGTGGGGCGGAGCCATAGAGGCACCGCTGCGCCTCTCTGTCATCCTGCACTGCGGCGGTGTCAACCGTGTGTGGGTGCTGCCCCACGGCGCCCCACAGATGTGTGGGGCTGACCCATAGCTCCCCCATAGGGCCTTGTAGATCTGTGGGGCTGATACGTAGTGCCCCCATAGTGCCCAATAGGTCTGTGGGGCTGACATGCAGTACCCCTATAGTGTTCCAGCGGGGCCCCATAGATCTATGGGGCTGACAAATAGTGCAGCCCATAAAACTGCGCACTGACCCATAGCACCCAGTAACACCCTATGGATCCCCATAACCACCCTATAGCGCCCCATAACCATCTCATGTTACTCCCTAATTGTCCATATTACT
>NW_018365177.1:0-1146 GCF_002078875.1 Numida meleagris
CCCCCATAGGTGTTCTGGCCGGAGCTGTCGGCGCCGGTGTTCTGGGTGGCCAGCAGGGGGCACCACGCCGACATCGGGGGGGTCCTGCCCCATAGACACCCCATAGCCACCCCATAGATCCCCATAGATCCCCATAGCCACCCCATAGCCACCCCATAGATCCACATAGCCACCCCATAGATGCCCATAGATGCCCATAGCCACCCCATAGATCCCCATAGCCACCCCATAGCCCCCCCATAGATCCACATAGCCACCCCATAGCCACGCCATAGCCACTATAGAGTGACCCCAAGGCCCCAGCCCCATAGCCACCCCATACATCCCCATAGCCACCCTACAGCCACCCCATAGTCACCTCATGGCCACTATAGAGTGACCGCAAGACCCCAGCCCCATAGCCACCCCATAGCCACCCCATGGACGCCCCATGGACACCCCATGGCCGCCCCATAGAACCCCCATGGCTACCCCATAGCCACCCCATGGCCACTATAGAGTAATGCCAAGGCCCCAGCCCCATAGCCACCCCATAGCCACCCCATGGCCACTATAGAGTGACCCCAAGGCCCCAGCCCCATAGCCACCCCATAGCCACCCCATAGCTGCCCCATAGCCACCCCATAGCCACCCCATAGATCCCCATAGACACCCCATAGCCACCCCATGGACACTGTAGAGTGACCCCAAGGCCCCGGCCCTATAGCCACCCCATAGATCCCCATAGACACCCCATAGCCACCCCATGGACACTGTAGATTGACCCCAAGGCCCCAACCCCATAGACACCCCATAGATCCCCATAGCCACCCCATAGCCGCCCCATAGCCACTATAGATTGACCCCAAGGCCCCAACCCCATAGCCACCCCATAGATCCCCATAGATGCCCATAGCCACCCCATAGATCCCCATAGATCCCCACAGATGCCCATAGCCACCCCATAGATCCCCATAGCCACCCCATAGCCAGCCCATAGATCCCCATAGCCACCCCATAGCCACCCCATAGCCCCCCCATAGATCCACATAGCCACCCCATAGCCACGCCATAGCCACTATAGAGTGACTCCAAGGCCCCAGCCCCATAGCCACCCCATACATCCCCATAGCCGCCCCATAGCCCCCCCATAGCCACCCCATAGCC
>NW_018365177.1:8582-12379 GCF_002078875.1 Numida meleagris
GGGGTCACGTGATGGCAGCGAGGGGTCCCATGGGGGCGCCGAGGGGGTCACGTGATGGCGGCGAGGGGTCACGTGATGGCAGCGATGGGTCACATGGGGGCACCGAGGGGGTCACGTGATGCCACTAAGGTGTCACATGGGGGCGCCGAGGGGTCACGTGATGGCAGCGAGGGGTCACATGGGGGTACCAAGGGGGTCACGTGATGTCACTAAGGGGTCACATGGGAGCGCCAAGGGGGTCACGTGATGGCAGCGAGGGGTCACACGGGGGCGCCAAGGGGGTCACGTGATGGCAGCAAGGGGTCACATGGCAGTGCCAAGGGGTCACGTGATGGCAGCGAGGGGTCCCATGGGGGCGCCGAGGGGGTCATGTGATGTCACGGAGGGGTCACATGGGGGTGCCAAGGGGGTCACGTGATGGCAGCGAGGGGTCACATGGGGGCGCCGAGGGGGCATGTGATGTCACTAAGGGGTCACCTGGGGTCAACAAGGGTCACATGGTTTCACTAAGTGGACACCTTGGGGTCACCAAGGGGTGACGTGATGGCAGCGACGGGTCAACAAGGGGTCACATGATGTCACCGAGGAGTCACTTGGGGACACCAAGGGTCACGTGATGTCACCTGGGATCACCTGATGTCGCCAGTGGGTCACCAAGGGGTCACCTGGGGGCAGCAAGGGGTCACCAAGTGGTCAGCTATGGGTCACCTGGGGTCAACAAGGGTCACCAAGGGACAACAGGGGTCAACAAGGGTCACCAAGGGGTCACCAAAGGACACCAGGGGTCAACAAGGGTCACCTGGGGTCAACAAGGGTCACCTGATGTCCCCAAGGGGTCACAAATGGGTCACCAGGGGTCACCAGTGGGTCACCAAGGGTCAACAAGCGGTCACCAAAGGACACCAGGGGTCACCGATGGGTCACCAAGGGGTCACCAAGGGACAACAGGGGTCAACAGGGGTCACCTGTGGGTCACCTGGTGTCAGCAAGGGTCACCTGATGTCACCAAGGGGTCACCAAGGGGTCAGCAAATGTCATTGAGAGGTCACCTGGGGTCACCAAAGGACACCAGGGGTCAGCTACGGGTCACCAAGGGGTCACCTGGGGTCACCTACAGGTCACCTGGGGTCAAAAAGTGTCACCAAAGGGTCACCAAGGGACAACAGGGGTCAACAAGGGGTCACCTGGGGTCAACAAGGGTCACCTGATGTCACCAAGGGGTCAGCAAATGTCATCGAGAGGTCACCTGGGGTCACCAAAGGACACCAGGGGTCACCTATGGGTCACCAAGGGGTCATGTGATGTCAGCAAGTGGTCACCAAGGGACACCAGGGGTCAGCAAGGGGTCACCTATGGGTCACCTAGGGTCAGCAAGGGGTCACTAAGGGGTCACCAAAGGACACCAGGGGTCACCAAGGGGTCACGTGATGTCACCAAGGGGTCACCTGGGGTCACCAAGGGACAACAGGGGTCACCTACGGGTCACCTGGGTTCAACAAGGGTCACCAAGGGGTCACCTGGCATCACCAAGGGGTCACATGATGTCACCAAGCAGTCACATGATGTCACCAAGGGGTCAGCAAATGTCATCGAGGGGTCACCTGGGGTCACCAAAGGACACCAGGGGTCACCAGGGTGTCACGTGATGTCACCAAGGGACACCAGGGGTCAACAGGGGGTCACCTACGGGTCACCTGGGGTCAACAAGGGTCACCGGATGTCACCAAGGGGTCACCAAAGGTCACCTGGGGTCACCAAGGGTCACCAAGGGGTCACCAAAGGACACCAGGGGGTCACCTACAGGTCACCTGGGGTCACCTGAAGTCACCAAGGGTCATCAAGGGGTCACCTGTGGGTCACCTGGGGTCACCAAGGGGGTCACGTGATGTCACCAAGGGGTCACCTGGGGTCACCTGATGTCATCGAGGGGTCACCAAAGGACACCAGGGGTGACCAAGGGGGTCACCTACAGGTCACCTGGGGTCACCGACGGGTCACCAAGGGTCAACAGGGGTCACCAAGGGGTCACGTGATGTCACCGAGAGGTCACTTGGGGACAGCAAGGGTCACCTGATGTCACCAAGGGGTCACCGGCGGTCAACAAGGGTCACCTGATGTCACCAAGGGGTCACCTGGGGTCACCAAAGGGCACCAGGGGTCACCTACGGGTCACCTGGGGTCACCAAGGGGGTCACCTACAGGTCACCTGGGGTCACCGACGGGTCACCTGGGGTCACCAAGGGTCAACAGGGGTCACGTGATGTCGCCGAGGGCTCACCTGGGGTCACCAAGGGGTCACCTAGGGGTCACCAAAGGACACCAGGGGTCACCAAGGGGGTCACCTGGGGTCACCAAAGGGTCACCTGGGGTCACCAAGGGGTCACGTGATGTCGCCGAGGGGTCACCTGGGGTCACCAAGGGGTCACCTAGGGGTCACCAAAGGACACCAGGGATCACCAAGGGGGTCACCAAAGGGTCACCTGGGGTCACCAAGGGGTCACCAAAGGACACCAGGGGTCACCAAGGGGGTCACCTGGGGTCACCAAAGGGTCACCTGGGGTCGCCTAGGGGTCACCAGAGGACACCAGGGGTCACCAAGGGGGTCACCTACAGGTCACCTGGGGTCACCGACGGGTCACGTGGTGCCCCCTAAGTGTCCCCCTAAGTGTGTGTCCCCCCCCGTCCCCCCCCCCCNCATGGTGACACGTTGCCATGGTGATGCTGTGATGCGTTGCCATGGTGACACTTTGCAATGGAGATGCGTTGCCATGGTGACCCAGCGCCGCGTTGCCATGGCAACTCACAGCCATGCTGATGCTGTGACGCGTTGTCATGGTGACCCGGTGCCCTGTTGCCATGGTGACACACTGCCATGCTGATGCTGTGCCGCGTTGCCATGGCGACACGTTGCCATGGTGACACGTTGCCATGGTGACCCAGCACCTCGTTGCCATGGTGATGCACTGCCATGCTGATGCTGTGATGCGTTGCCATGGTGACTCGGCGCCCCGTTGCCATGGTGACCCAGCACCTCGTTGCCATGGTGACACACTCCCATGCTGATGCTGGGATGCGTTGCCATGGTGACACTTTGCAATGGAGATGCGTTGCCATGGTGACCGGGCGCCGCGTTGCCATGGTGACACACTGCCGTAGTGCCGAGTTGCCATGGCGACACGTTGCCATGGTGACTCTTTACAATGGAGATGCGTTGCCATGGTGACCCGGTGCCGCGTTGCCATGGCAACTCACAGCCATGCTGATGCTGTGACGCGTTGCCATGGTGACCCGGCACCCCGTTGCCATGGCGACTCACAGCCATGCTGATGCTGTGCCGCGTTGCCATGGTGACCCGTTGCCCTGTTGCCATGGTGACACACTGCCATGCTGATGCTGTGCCGCGTTGCCATGGTGACACATTGCATGGTGACCCTGCACCCGTTGCCATGGCAACTCAGCCATGCTGATGCTGTGACGCGTTGCCATGGTGACACATGGCCATGGTGACACACTGCCATGCTGATGCTGTGACGCGTTGCCATGGTGACTCGGCGCCCCGTTGCCATGGTGACCCAGCACCTCATTGCCATGGTGACCCTGCACCCGTTGCCATGGCAACTCAGCCATGCTGATGCTGTGCCGCGTTGCCATGGTGACACACTGCCATGCTGATGCTGGGATGCGTTGCCATGGTGACATGCTGCCATGGTGACCCGGCGCCCCGTTGCCATGGCAACTCACAGCCATGCTGATGCTGTGACGCGTTGCCATGGTGACACACTGCCATGCTGATGCTG
>NW_018365177.1:15334-16434 GCF_002078875.1 Numida meleagris
GTCACCTGGGGTCCCCAAGGGTCTCCCGCTGCAGCCCGGTCCATCCCGTCCCAGCCCATCCCCATCCCATCCGCATCCCAATCCCAAACCCAATCCCAGTCCCAATCCCATCCCAATCCCCATCCCCATCCCATCCCAGTCCCAATCCCATCTGCTCCCCATCCCAATCCCAATCCCATCTAATCCCCATCCCAATCCCAATCCCATCTAATCCCCATCCTAATCCCATCCCAATCCCAATCCTATCCGATCCCCATCCCATCCCCATCCCCATGCCATCCCGTTTCATCCCAAGCCCAAGCCCAAGCCCATCCCCATCCCATCCGATCCCATCCCCATCCCATCCGATCCCATCCCCATCCCAATCCCATCCCAGTCCCAATCCCATCCGATCCCCATCCCAATCCCATCCCATCCCCATCCCCATCCCATCCCCAATACCAATCCCATACCATCTCCATTCCATCCCCATCCCATCCCCATCTCCATCCCATCCCCAATCCTATACCCATCCCATCCCCATCCCAATCCCGATCCCATCCCCATCCCATCCCCATCCCAATCCCAATCCCATCCCCATCCTATCCCCAATCCCATCCTATCCCCATCCCCATCCCAATCCCATCCAAATCCCAATCCCATCCGATCTCAATCCCATCCGATCCCCATCCCAATCCCATCCCAATCCCATCCCATCCTGTCCCCATCCCATCCCAATCCCATTCCATCCCCATCCCATGCCATCCCCATCCCAATCCCATCCCATCCCCATCCTATCCCATCCCCATCCCAATCCCAATCCCATCCCAATCCCATCCCCTCCCCATCCCCATCCCAATCCCAATCCCCATCTGCATCCGCATGCCAATCCCATCCCCATCCACATCCCAATCCCACCCCCAATCCCAATCCTATCCTCATTCCATCCCAATCCCAATCCCCATCCCAATCTCACCCCCAATCCCATCCCATCCTTATCCCATCCCCATCCCATCCCCATCCGCATCCCAATCCCAAACCCAATCCCATCACATCCCCATCCCATCTCAATCCCATCCCCATCCCCATCCCCATCCCAATCCCCATCCCATCCCATCCCA
>NW_018365178.1:0-1479 GCF_002078875.1 Numida meleagris
GGGGGGGGGGGGGAAATTGGGGTCACCCTCTGCCCCATAGCGCCCCATAGCGCCCCATAGGAGCCTCACAACTGCCCCATAGAGCCCCATAGGAGCCACACAGACCCACAGCGCCCCATAGGAGCGCTACAGGAGCCCCACAGTGCCCCACAGCGCCCCATAGGAAACCCACAGTGCCCCATAGGAGCCACACAGTGCCCCATAGAGCCCCATAGGAGCCCCACAGTGCCCCATAGCGCCCCATAGGAGCCCCACAGCGCCCCACCTGGGACGCGGGGTCCAGGTTGCGGATGAACGCTGGGGGGGGGGGGGGGGGGGGGAAATTGGGGTCACCCTCTGCCCCATAGCGCCCCATAGCGCCCCATAGAAGCCCGATAGGAGCCCCACACAGCCCCACAGCGCCCCATAGGAGCCCCACACGGCCCCACTACAGCCCCACAGTGCCCCATAGGAGCCCCACATGGCCCCATAGCGCCCCATAGGAGCCACACACCGCCCCACACTGACCCACAGCGCCCCATAGGAAACCCACAGTGCCCCATAGGAGCCACACAGTGCCCCATAGAGCCCCATAGGAGCCACACAGTGCCCCATAGCGCCCCACAACTGCCCCATAGCGCCCCACAACTGCCCCATAGGAAACCCACAGCGTCCCACCGGGTACGCGGGGTCCAGCTTGCGGATGAACGCTGGGGGGGGCGGGGAAATTGGGGTCACCCTCTGCCCCATAGCGCCCCTCAACTGCCCCATAGCGCCCCACAACTGCCCCACAGTGCCCCATAGGAGCTCCACAGGGCCCCACATGATCCCACAGGAACCCATATGGACCCACAGCGCCCCACATGGCCCCACAGTGCCCCACACAATCTCACAGGACCCCATAGGAGCCCCACAGCGCCCCACAGGGACTCAAATGGCCCCACATGGCCCCACATGGCCCCATATGGCCCCATATAGCCCCACACCATCCCACGGGACCCCAAATGACCCCATAAGGCCCCACAGAGCCCCACATGGCCCCACATGGCCCCACATGATCCCACATGTTCTCATAGGACCCCACAGGAGCCCCACAGCGCCCCACAGGACCCCACATGGCCCCACACGATCCCACGGCACCCCAAATGACCCCGTAAGGCCCCACAGGACCCCACATGGCCCCACAGCGCCCCACACGATCTCACAGGACCCCATAGGAGACCCACAGCGCCCCACAGGACCCCACATGGCCCCACACGATCCCACGGGACCCCAAATGACCCCATAAGGCCCCACAGAGCCCCACATGTCCCCATATGGCCCCACATGACCCCAATTTACCCCACAGGACCCCAAATGTCCCCATATGGCCCCACATGATGCCACAGGGACCCCACGTGGCCCCACAGCGCCCCACATGACCCCAATTTACCCCACAGGGCCCCGAATGACCCCATAAGGTCACACAGGACCCCAAATGGCCCCATATGGCCCCACATG
>NW_018365178.1:8244-9547 GCF_002078875.1 Numida meleagris
AGGGACCCATTGGGAATCATAGGGACCCATAGGGACCCATTGGGAATCATAGGGACCCATAGCAACCCATTGGGACCCATAGGGACCCATAGGGACCCATTGGGAATCATAGGGACCCATAGGGACCCATTGGGAATCATAGGGACCCATAGGGACCCATTGGGAATCATAGGGACCCATAGGGACCCATAGGGACCCATTGGGAAACATAGGGACCCACAGGGACCCATAGGGACCCCATAGAGACGCATAGGGACCCATTGGGAATCATAGGGACCCATAGGGACCCATAGGGACCCATTGGGAATCATAGAGACCCATAGCAACCCATAGAGACCCCATAGAGACCCATAGGGACCCATTGGGAATCATAGGGACCCATCGGGACCCACTGGGAATCATAGACACCCATTGGGACCCATTGGGAATCATAGAGACCCATAGCGACCCATAGAGACCCCATAGGGACCCATAGGGACCCATAGGGACCCATAGGGACCCATAGGGACCCCATAGAGATGCATAGGGACCCACTGGGAATCATAGAGACCTATAGAGACCCATAGGGACCCACTGGGAATCATAGAGACCCATAGGGACCCATAGGGACCCACTGGGAATCATAGAGACCCATAGGGACCCATAGAGACCCCATAGAGACCCATAGGGACCCATTGGGAATCATAGGGACCCATAGGGACCCATTGGGAATCATAGGGACCCATAGGGACCCATTGGGAATCATAGAGACCCATAGGGACCCATAGGGACCCATAGAGACCCCATTGGGACCCCATAGGGACCCATTGGGAATCATAGGGAATCATAGGGACCCATAGGGACCCATAGGGACCCCATAGAGACACATAGGGACCCATAGAGACCCATAGGGACCCATAGGGACACATGGGGACACATGGGGACACATAGGGACACATAGGGACCCATAGAGACCCATAGAGACCCATAGGGACCCATCAGGAATCATAGAGACCCCACAGAGACCCCACAGAGACCCCATAGTGTGCCCCATAGCGTGTCCCACAGCGACCCCATAGAGACCCCATAGTGTGCCCCACAGTGACCCCATACAGTCCCCATAGCGTGCCCCACAGCGACCCCATAGCATGCCCCATAGTGTGCCCCACTGCGACCCCATAGAGACCCCATAGAGACCCCATAGCGTGCCCCATAGCATGCCCCATAGCGTGCCCCATAGCGCCCCATAGCTCACCTCTTCTTGAGCAGCCCGCTGAAGTCCAGCTCTCCCGCTGTGTCACCTTTGGCTTCACCCCTATGGGGT
>NW_018365179.1:0-979 GCF_002078875.1 Numida meleagris
CAATGTCCAAAAAATGTCCCAAAGTGTCCCCAAAATGTCCCCAAATGTCCCCAAAATGTCCCCAAGGCCACCATCACTCAACCCAACCCAATGGGGTGACCTAGCAGCCCAACGATCCAACCCCAACATGAGTCCCCAAAACCCCCCCAAATGCCCCAAAATGCCCCCAAAACATCCCCAAGAACTCAATGTCCCTGAAATGTCCCCAAATGTCCCCAAAATGTTCCCAACACCGCCACCACCGCCCAACCCAACCCATCCCAACCCAATGGGTTGACCTGGAGACCCAACCCTTCAAGTTACCCCCGTATCCCCAGAAAGTCCCTCAAAACGGCGCCAAAAAAAACCCCAAAAGCCACAAAATGCCCCCCAAAAATGGTCCCCAACATCTCAATGTCCCTAAAATGTCCTATAATGCTCTCAAACGTCCCCAAAATGTCTCCAAAACGTCTCCAACGCACCATCACCCAACCCAATGCAACCCAATGCCTTCACCTGGCAGCCCACCCATCTAGCACACTCCTCCCTATTCAAGACCCCTAAAAATGTCCCCAAAATGTCCTGAAATCACCCCAAAATATCCCAAAAACATCCCAAAAATGGCCCCAACACCTCAGGGACCCCAAATCTCCCCAGCAAGCCCCCACCCCAAGACCATCACCCAACCCAACCCAACCCAACGCAACCCAACGGGTTGACCTGGCAGCCCACCCATCCAACCCATTTCAAGACCCCCAAAAGCCCCCAAAAAACCCCAAAAAACCCTCGAAATGACCCCAAAAAAACACTCCCCCACCTTGATCCCGATGCCACCGCCCTTGCCCTTGATGACCTGGGGGAACGGGCGCCCGACGTCCTAACCCCCCCAACTCCCCCCAATGTCCCCAACATCCTCGCCATCTCAGTGACCTCATGGCCACAAAACGGCCCTAAATGGCCCCAAAACGTCCCTAAATGGCCCCAAAACGACCCTAAAATG
>NW_018365179.1:3435-4323 GCF_002078875.1 Numida meleagris
GGGGACACCATGGGGACATTGAGGGATGGGGACATCGTGGTGGCATCATGGGGACACTGAGGGACATGGTGGTGGCATCGTGGTGGCATCAGGGATGGGGACATCACGGTGACACGGAGGGATGGGGACAGGGTGGTGGCATCAGGGATGGGGACATGGTGGTGGCATCATGGGGACATTAAGGGACAGGGACATCGTGGTGGCATTACGGGGACATTGAGGGACATGGTGGTGGCATCATGAGGACATTAAGGGACAGAGACGTCGTGGTGGCGTCATGGGGACATTGAGGGACACGGTGGTGGCATCATGGTGGCATCGTGGGGACGGGGACAGGGTGGTGGCACCGCGGTGACACGGGTGACGCGGCGCTGGCACTGGTCACTCACCCTGGGTGGTGGTCTCCCCGTTGGTGCCGGCCAGGGGCACGACGCCTTTGTCAACCTGGGGGGGGGCGGGGGGGGGGAACAGCGTCACCCATGTCCCCTCCTGCTCCACCAGGGGGCACCCACCCCAGAGTGTCCCCAAATGTCCCCAAAATGTCCCCAAAATGTCCCCAACCCAAGGCCAACAGCACCCAACCCAACCCAACGGGTTGACCTGGCAGCCCAACGATCCAACCCCCTTCAAGACCACAAAATGTCCCCAAAATGCCCCAAAATGTCCCCAAATTGTCCCCAAATCGTCCCTAAAATGTCCTCAAAGACTTAATGTCCCCAAAATGACCGGAAGTGTCCCCAAAATGCCCCCAAAATGTCCCCAAAACGTCCCCAACCCAAGGCCACCAGCACCCAACCCAACCCAATGGGTTGAGCTGGCAGAGCAGCGATCCAACCCCCTTTCAAGACCCCAAAATGTCCCCAAAACGCCCCAAAATGTCCTCAAAAT
>NW_018365179.1:6720-9807 GCF_002078875.1 Numida meleagris
CTCAATGTCCCCAACCCATCCCCATAATGTCTACAACCCAACACCATCCCCACCCAACCCAACCCAACCCAACCCATTGACCTGGACACCCAACCCCGCAAGTTATTCCACCCCCTAAAAAGGCCCCCAAAAAACCCCAAAAACCCTCGAAACGACCCCAAAAAAAACGCTCCCCCACCTTGATCCCGACGACGCCGCCCTTGGCCTTGATGACCTGGGGGAACGGGCGCCCGTCGTCCGCCTTCTGGTACAGGGTCTCGTGGAAGAGGATGACGCCGCCGATGCACGGATCCACGCGGTTGTCGGCGGTGAAGAGCAGCTGCCGGTACCAGCGCCGGTTCTCCTCCGTGTTCTCCGCCCCCACCGAGCTCAGCCGCTTGGCGATGCTGCCTGCTCCCCGGTAAGAAACCAGTACAAACCAGTAAGGCACCAGGAAGGGACCAGTAAGGGAGCTCCAATGCTCTGGGAGGCAGACATGGCTCCCAATGGATGGAGATTCTGGCGCCACCTAGAGGCTCTTAGAGGCATTGCAGCGGCTCTACCGCCCTCCCAGTACAAACCAGTGCCTCCCAGTACGCCCCAGTTGAGCTCAGCCGCTTGGCGAGGCTGCCTGCTCCCCGGTAAGAAACCAGTACAAACCAGTAAGGGACCAGGAAGGGACCAGTAAGGGACCGATGCACTAGAAGCCAGAGGTAGCTCCCAGAGAGATTCTGGCGCCACCTAGAGGCTCCTAGAGGCATTGCAGCGGCTCTACCGCCCTCCCAGTACAAACCAGTGCCTCCCAGTACGCCCCAGTTGAGCTCAGCCGCTTGGCGATGCTGGCTGCTCACCGGTAAGAAACCAGTACAAACCAGTAAGGCACCAGCAAGGGACCAGTAAGGGACCGATGCACTAGAAGCCAGAGGTGGCTCCCATGGAGCTTCTGGCGCCACCTAGAGGCGCCTAGAGGCATTGCAACGGCTCTACTGCCCTCCCAGTACAAACCAGTACAGCCCAGTAACGCGTACTGGTCCCTAGAGGTGGTTCCCAGTGCAAACCAGTTCATCCCAGTAGCTCCCAGTACCAGGAAGACACTGCCCCGCTGCACTGGGAAGTGGAAGTGCCTCCCAGGGAGATTCTGGCGCCACCTAGAGGCTCCTAGAGGCATTGCAGCAGTTCCTGCAACCCTCCCAGTACAAACCAGTACAGACCAGTTCAGACCAGTAAACCATACTGGGCTCCTACTCAGGATCCAGTACCTCCCAGTTCATCCCAGTATGTCCCACCGCCTTCCTGGCGCCACCTAGAGGCTCCTAGAGGCATTGCAACGGCTCCTACCTCCCTCCCAGTTCAAACCAGTTCAGCCCAGTAACCCATACTGGGCTCCTGATGTGGCTCCCAGCGCCTCCCAGTTCATCCCAGTTCATCCCAGTATGTCCCACAGCCCTCCCGGCGCCACCTAGAGGCTCCTAGAGGCATTGCAACGGCTCCTACCGCCCTCCCAGTTCAAACCAGTCCAGCCCAGTATGCCCCAGTCGCCCCCAAANGGCATTGCAACGGCTCCTACCGCCCTCCCAGTTCAAACCAGTCCAGCCCAGTATGCCCCAGTCGCCCCCAAACCCCTCCCAGTGCAAACCAGTTCAAACCAGTTCAGCCCAGTAACCCATACTGGGCTCCTACTGTGCTTCCAGTGCCTCCCAGTTCATCCCAGTTCATCCCAGTAGCACCTACGCAACTGCTGGCGCCACCTAGAGGCTCCTAGAGGCATTGCAACGGCTCCTACCGCCCTCCCAGTTCAACCCAGTTCAGCCCAGTAACCCATACTGGGCTCCTAATGTGGCTCCCAGCGCCTCCCAGTTCATCCCAGTTCATCCCAGTATGTCCCACAGCCCTCCCGGCGCCACCTAGAGGATCCTAGAGGCATTGCAACGGCTCCTACCGCCCTCCCAGTTCAAACCAGTCCATCCCAGTACGCCCTAGTCGCCCCCAAAACCCCTCCCAGTGCAAACCAGTTCCTCCCAGTTCAGCCCAGTAACCCATACTGGGCTCCTACTGTGCTTCCAGCGCCTCCCAGTTCATCCCAGTTCATCCCAGTATGTCCCACAGCCCTCCCGGCGCCACCTAGAGGATCCTAGAGGCATTGCAACAGCTCCTACCGCCCTCCCAGTTCAAACCAGTCCATCCCAGTACGCCCCAGTCACCCCCAAACCCCTCCCAGTGCCCTCCCAGTCCCTCCCAGTACGCACCAGTGGATTCATCGGCGGCCAGGATCCCCTTGCCGGGCGCCACGATGCGCTTGGCGATGTCGGACAGCTCCTGCTTCTGCTCGGGGGTGAGGGCCGGGTACTGGTGCGGCATGGCGGCGTCGGGACTGGGAGCACTGGGAGCACTGGGAGCACTGGGAGCACTGGGAGCACTGGGAGGGCGCCTGCTGGGGGAAGGGCACCGGGCGTTGGCGGCCGCTGGGGGGCGCGAGAGGGGAAGGCGGGGGATGGGAAGGGATGGGGTTGGCGATATGGGGCGCTATGGGGCGATATGGGGCAGAATGGGGGCGTTATGGGGCGCTATGGGGCACAATGGGGGCGTTATGGGGTGCTATGGGGTGATATGGGGCGCTATGGGGCGATATGGGGCACCTTGGGGGTGCCATGGGGCGCTATGGGGCGATATGGGGCGCTATGGGGCACAATGGGGGCGTTATGGGGTGCTATGGGGTGCTATAGGGCGCTATGGGGCGATATGGGGCGATATGGGGGCACTATGGGGTGATATGGGGCGCTATGGGGCGATATGGGGAACAATGGGGGCATTATGGGGTGCAATGGTGCACTATGGAGCACATTGGGGGTGCTATGGGGCACACTGGGGGTGCTATGGGGCACATTGGGGGTGCTATGGGGCACATTGGGGCACATTGGGGGTGCTATGGGGCGCTATGGGGCACAACGAGGGCGCTATGGGGCACAGTTGGGGACACTATGGGGCACATTGGGGCACATTGCGGGGCTATGGGGCACAATGGGGCACAATGGGGGCGCTACGGGGCGCTATGGGGCACATTGGGGGTGCTACGGGGCGCTATGGGGCACAACGAGGGCGCTATGGGGC
>NW_018365180.1:0-1529 GCF_002078875.1 Numida meleagris
TCATGCTGCTGCCGATCTGCGCTGTGAAGTGCCAGGCAGAGCGTCCCCCTGTGCAGGGACTGCCTTGCAGGAAATGAGCTTGGACTCTGGTTTGCGTGGGATTTTTGGAACCAAGGTACGGGTGGAGTTTCTAGTGTGCGCTAATGTCAGGAAGGCAGGCAGTTTCCAGCGCTGGCAGCCAAACCTGCCCAGGCAGGTGACTTGAGAGGTGCTCGAGCAGAACTCGTTGCTTAAAAGGATCCTGTCAGATGCTCAAGTCTCATGAAACGTAGGCCGGGTCTGGTCTAGATGCGTTCCAGCGGAGATAGCCAGCACGCGCTTTGTCTGGCTTTCACGTGAATTCCCCAGGGGAGCTGCCAGCCAATTGTTAACGAGTTCCCTGACGGTTTCTGAATGGATTCTTGTAGGACTCGGACAGTTTTGAGTCCAAGACGTGGGAAGACGGTGAAGAAACCAAAGGCCAGCGCTGCACAGATGAGTAAGAAAGCCGAGAAGGAAAGCAAAAAGTAAACGCTGAGGGCTTGGCCGATAAGCCTCGCAAGACGAAAGCATCACGTGTAATGCTTCCTCGGAGATGGCACCGAAGGCAACGGACTGTATCGACCGGTTTTCTGGCATCGCCGCAGAGTCAGGCTTCTCCTTCTCTGTGACGAGGGGCTGAAGGAGCCGTTGCAAAGTGGAAATCCTGGACACTGGGGTTTCGTTGCGCGGGGGGAGGTGAGATGGTGCTGTATTTGCGGTTGGTTCCTAACAGCTCGATTCCTGTTTCAGAATGCTTATTAGCCGAACTTACGGTGTGCCGTTAGTAATTACCAGTATCCCACCTCTTTTATTTTCCGTTGGAATACGTACTAAATACAACCAAAGCATCTTTGTCTAAATAAAAACGCAACAGACTTTTGACAAAATGGTGCCTGCCTCTTTCAGTAGCTGGTCCAAACGTCCCTTGCTTGGGCTGGCAATTGCAGGGCGACGAACTCCGTCGGCTTCCCGTCTCTCCCCTGAAATTCAGCTGCTTTTTCCCATGGGTCACGGTTGGTCTTCCCAGCTCGTGGCCTTTCAGCCGAACCGTAAGTGCTGGTGCCAGACCGTGAGCATCACCTTGCTCTGAAAGGACTGAGAGAAAAAAAAAGAAGGAGAGGAAGCCGCCCGAGAGGAAGAAAGGCGTCCCTGCACTCAGCCCCTTGAGCTCGTCTCTCTTCCCTGATGGCATTTTCCACCTTCCGCTGTGCTGGCGGTTGCAACCTCTTTGGCCCGGGAGGCCCAGCTGCAGCCAGGCAGCCGTGGCCTTGCACATCAGCCTCCCCTTGAGGCACGAGGAGTTCAAGTGTGGGTGGGATGGTGTGAAGAGCAGCGCTGGGAGTGGGGCAGGAGGAGAGGGCGGCGGGAGGGCTGCAGGTGAACGCGTCTTCGGGCCCAGAGCTCAGCCCCTACAGATAGTTTGGGGTTAGGAAAAGGCAAAACAAATGAGAGTCTTTCAATCCCACAAAGCAGTGAACCACAGCACGAGCCATTTATTCCCTGTGTAG
>NW_018365180.1:4689-6567 GCF_002078875.1 Numida meleagris
CACGCGCTTGTTTCGGAAGATGGAGAAGCGAGGTGCAGCCTTCTCCTTTGCCACCTTGATGGGGCAACGCTCTGAGCTCTTGGCTGCCCGCACCACGTCACGCAGCTTCGGCTCAATGGAGCCTGCAGGCACAGAGATAGATAGCTCGTGATGAAACGCCGGGGTGAGCCCCACGCACCAGCTGGTGTCTCAGCCGTACTCCCACCAGAACCGGCGCGTTCCAGCTGCTGCAATGATCTAACACGGCAATGTACATTTACAGGTGGGGAACCTGAAACTCAGCCCAAGGAAAGACCAGCCCAAGAGTTAGAGAGGCAGAAGCCGCAGTTCCTGTCTCCTCGCTGTCTGATGTGGCCAGTCTGGCTCACGTGTGGTACAGCGCGTTACCGTGAAAACAACGCCATGTCCCACCCTGCTCTCCTCACACGCACAAGCTCTTTTTTTCCCTCCTTGTTCCTGCAAACATTAATAAGGAATTCTAAAATCTGGAAAACTCACTGAGAGTTTCACCTTTCGATTTATAGCAGAAACAGCCTCAGCTCGTTCCCCTGCTTTGCCTTCCACCCCTATCCTCCTTGGAAGGGGCTCCTGTCCCTCTCTGTCACTGAGCCCCTGCAGCAGATCAGTCTTCTCACAAACTGGGTTGTACCGGCCAAAGCACGGCCATCAACCAAGGCTGTACTGCCATTCAGCAAGACTCGGACAGACTGCAGAGCCGGGCAGGGAGGAACCTGATGAGGTTTAACTAGAGCAAGCGTAGAGTCTCGAACCTGGGGAGGAATAACTGCACGTAGCAGTACAGGTTAGGGGCTGAGCAGCTGGAGAGGAGCTCCGCAGAGAAGGACCTGGGTGCCCTGGTGGCCAGCAGGTCGGCCACAAGCCAGCAGTGTGCCCTGGTGGCCAAGAAGGCCAATGGTATATTCAATGGTGCGCTAAAAAGAGCGTGGCCGGCTGGTCGAGGGAAACGATCCTCCCCCTCTGCTCTGCCCTGGTGAGGCCACATTTAGACTACTGCGTCCAGTTCTGGGCTCCTCAGTTCGAAAGACAGGGATCTCCTAGAAGTAGTCCAGTGGAGGGCCACAGGGATGATAAAGGGCCTGGAGCATCTCCCGTAGGAGTAACCTGGGGCTGTTCAGTCTGGGGTAAAGAAGACCGAGGGGGGATCTGATCAAAGCTTATAAATATTGAAAGGGAGGTGGGAGGCGAAAGGACGAGGCCAGGCTCTTCTCTGTGTTGTGCAGCAATAGGCCAAGGAGTAATGGCCTAAGACTGGAACACGGGAAGCTCTGTACTAACGCGCGGAAGAACTTCTTCACGGTAAGGGTGATGGAGAACCGGGACAGGCTGCCCAGAGAGGCTGTGGAGTCTCCTTCTATGGAGATATTCAAATCCTGTCTGGATGCCTACCTGTGCCACCTATTGCAGGGAACCTGCTTTAACAGTGGCAGTTGGACTCCACGATCTCTTGAGGTCCCTTCCAACCCCTGCGATTCTGTGAAATGACAATTTCCCTCTGCTCAGCTCTGGTGAGAGCGTGTCTGCATAGCGTGTCCAGTTTTGGACACTCAACACACCAAGAGCCGTCAACTCACAAAAGCACGTAGGGCAACAGAGAAGCCGCAGCGAGGCAAACACGAACTAGATACAGGCAGAACAATTGGAGAACGAGGAGAATGGGGCAATCCTAGGAAAGGGGCCCAGAAGGACGCTGGAATCTCCATCCTTGGAGATACTCAATATTTCTGATCCTGAGCAACCTGATCTACATTGCAACCAGCTCTGTTTCGAACGGGAGGTTGCAGTAAAAACTGAAGAGGCCCTTCCTGCCTGGAAGTTCATGAGGCTGCGCCTGCTGGGAAGCACTGAAATTGCTAACAC
>NW_018365181.1:0-1342 GCF_002078875.1 Numida meleagris
GCAGCACTGGGGGGCGCGGGTCTCTATGGGGTAACCCCGTGTATCGGGGGCGGTGCGGTCCTAGGGGTCTGGGGTCTCTATGGGGTGCCCCATCTTTGGGGTGCCCCATGTATCTGGGGGGGGTGCCCCATCTATCTGCAGTCCCTGTGGGGTGCAGCCCTGGGGGTCTGGGGTCTCTATGGGGTGCCCCGTGTATCGGAGGGGGTGCGGTCCTAGGGGTCTGGGGTCTCTATGGGGTGCCCCATGTATGTGTGGGGTGCAGCCCTGGGGGCCCAGAGTCACTTTGGGGTGCCCCGTGTATCGGGGGGGGGTGCAGTCCTAGGGGTCTGGGGTCTCTATGGGGTGCCCCATGTATGTGTGGGGGTGCAGCCCTGGGGGGCGGGGGTCACTTTGGGGTGCCCCATGTATCGGGGGGGGTGCGGTCCTCGGGGTCTGGGGTCTCTATGGGGTGCCCCGTGTATGTGTGGGGGTGCGGTCCTAGGGGTCTGGGGTCTCTATGGGGTGCCCCATCTTTGGGGTGCCCCGTGTATCTGCAGTCCCTGTGGGGTGCAGCCCTGGGGGGCCAGGGTCACTTTGGGGTGCCCCATGTATCTGGCAGGTGCAGTCCTAGGGGTGTGGGGTCTCTATGGGGTGCCCCGTGTATGTGTGGGGGTGCAGCCCTGGGGGTGTGGGGTCTCTATGGGGTGCGTGGGATACGAGAGCGGAGCTGGGAGGGATCCAGGGAGAAGTGTGGGGAAATTTGGGGGGGGGGGGGCACCCGAGTGGATCCTGGGAGGGATGTGTGGGATGGGTGAGATGTGTGGGGCGTGGGACGGGGGGGGAGAGGATCCTATGGGGGATGTGTGGGTGTGGGACCCCTGAGAGCTGTGAGGGATCCCATTAGGATCCCTAACCCCATTTCCATCCCCATCCCATCCCCATCCCATCCCGTCCCTGACCCCATCCCACACTTCCCCATCCCATCCCATCCCATCCCATTCCCGACCCCATCCCATCCCCATCCCCGTTCCAATCCCATCCACCCCATCCCATCCTCATCCCCATCCCCATCACATCCCATTGTTCCCATCCCGTCCCGATCCCCATCCCATCCCATACCCCCTTCCCATCCCATCCCATTCCTGACCCCATCTCATCCCCATCCCCGTTTCCTCCCCATCTCATCCCCATCCCCATCCCCATCCCCCCCAGCGCGTTATCTACCGCCCCCGGGGCCGCGCTGACCTCTCTGCTCTCCCGCAGCCGCCTCAGCTCCGGGAAGCTGCAGGACCTGGGGGTGGTGGAAGGCAGCAAACTGACGCTGGTGCCCACCGTGGAGGCCGGCCTGATGGTAAGTGCTCCC
>NW_018365181.1:4237-6669 GCF_002078875.1 Numida meleagris
TTTTGCAGATTAAGAGCGGGGAGAACGCGGCCAACATCGCGAGCGAGCTGGCTCGGCACACGCGGGGCCCGGTGTACGCCGGCGACGTCAGCTCGGCCGTGCGGCTCCTGGAGCAGCTGCTGGACATCCTGGACGCGCAGCTGCAGGCGCTGCGCCCGCTGGAGCGCGAGTCCGCCGGCAAGAACTACAACAAGGTGCCGGCCCTCCTGCCCCACATCTGGGCTCCTCCTGCCCCATATCTCGGCTCCTCCTGCCCCATATCTTGGCTCCTCCTGCCCCACTTCTGGGCTCCTCCTGCCCCTAGCCCCACATCTGGGCTTCTCCTGCCCCTCATCTTGGGTCCTCCTGCCCCACATCTCAGGTCCTCCTGCCCCAGTTCCCACAGCCTGGGCTCCTCCTGCCCCCAGCCCCACATCTGGGCTCCTCCTGCCCCATATCTCGGGTCCTCCTGCCCCATATCTCGGGTCCTCCTGCCCCACATCTGGACTCCTCCTGCCCCATATCTCAGGTCCTCCTGCCCCATGTCTCAGGTCCTCCTGCCCCACATCTGGGCTTCTCCTGCCCCACATCTGGGGTCCTCCTGCCCCCAGCCCCACAGCTTTCAGTCCTCCCGCCCCACATCTGAGGTCCTCCCGCCCCACATCTGGGCTCCTCCCGCCCCACATCTCGGGTCCTCCCGCCCCACATCTCGGGTCCTCCCGCCCCACGTCTCGGGTCCTCCCGCCCCACGTCTCGGGTCCTCCCGCCCCACGTCTCGGGTCCTCCTGCCCCACGTCTCGGGTCCTCCTGCCCCACGTCTCGTGTCCTCCTGCCCCACATCTGGGGTCCTCCCTCCCCGCGTCTGGGGTCCTCCTGCCCGAAACTGCCCAGCCTGGGCTGCTCCTGCCCCCAACCCCACATCTGGGCTCCTCCTGCCCCACATCTCGGGTCCTCCTGCCCCACATCTCGGGTCCTCCTGCCCCACATAAGGGGTTCTCCTGCCCCATATCTGGGCTCCTCCTGCCCCACGTCTCGGGTCCTCCTGCCCCACATCTGGGGTCCTCCTGCCCCGTGTCTCAGGTCCTCCTGTCCCCAAACTTCCAAGCCTGGGCTCCTCCTGCCCCACATCTGGGCTCTTCCTGCCCCCAACCCCACAGCCTGGGGTACTCCTGCCCCACATCTGGAGTCCTCCTACCCCCAACCCCACAGGTTTCAGTCCTCCTGCCCCACATCTTGGCTCCTCCTGCCCCCAGCCCCACATCTGGGCTCCTCCTGCCCCACATCTGGGCTCCTCCTGCCCCACATCTCGGGTCCTCCTGCCCCAAACTTCCCAGCCTGGGCTCCTCCTGCCCCGCAGCCCCACAGGTTTCAGTCCTCCTGCCCCACATCTGGGCTTTTCCTGACCCCAGCCCCACAGCCTGGGCTCCTCCTGCCCCACTTCTGGGGTCCTTCTGCTCCCAGCCCCAGAGCTTCCAGTCCTCCTGCCCCACATCTGGGCTCCTCCTGTTCCCAACCACACAGCCTGGGCTCCTCCTGCCCCACATCTCAGGTCCTTCTGCCCCAATCTCCACGGCATGGGGTCCTCCTGCCCCACATCTGGGCTCCTCCTGCCCCCAGCCCCACAGCTTCCAGTCCTCCTCCCCCACATCTCGGGTCCTCCTGCCCCAAACTGCCCAGCTTGGGTTCCTCCTGCCCCCAGCCCCACATCTGGGGTCCTCCTGCCCTACATCTGGGGTCCTCCTGCCCCACATCTCGGGTCCTCCTGCCCCAAACTTCCCAGCCTGGGCTCCTCCTCCCTGCAGCCCCACAGGTTTCAGTCTTCCTGCCCCACATCTGGGCTTTTCCTGCCCCCAGCCCCACAGCCTGGCGTCCTCCTGCCCCACATCTGGGGTCCTCCTGCCCCCATCCCCACAGCTTTCAGTCCTCCTGCCCCACCTCTGGGCTTTTCCTGCCCCACACATCTCGTTTCCCTCCCCTCTCCCCCCACTCTTCTCCCCATAGATGCACAAGCGGGAGCGCACCTGCAAGGATTACATCAAGGTGAGTGCGCAGGGGCGGGGCCTGGGGGCAGTGGGCGGAGCCTTTAGTGGGCGGGGCTTCACAGAGGGGCGGGGCCTGGGGGGCAGTGGGCGGGGTCTATGGGAAATGTGATCACTGGGGCGTGGCCTTAGAAGGGGCGGGGCCTGTGCGTGGTGGGCGTGGCCTGAGCGCAGTGGGTGGAGTCTGTCGTGGGTGTGGCTTAATGTGGGCGGGGCCTAAGCATGGAGGGCGGGGCCTCAGCACAGTGGGCAAGGCCTGTAGTGGGTAGAGCCCTACAGGGGGGCGGGGCTTGTGTCTTGTGGGCGTGGCCTAAGGTGGGTATGGCCCTATGGAGGGGCGGGGCTTGAGCACAGTGGGCGGGGCCTAAGCTGGGTACAGCCCTATAGAGGGGCGGGGCTTGTGTCTGATGGGCG
>NW_018365182.1:0-1585 GCF_002078875.1 Numida meleagris
TGGGTTTTGTTGGGATCCCATTGGGTTTTGTTGGGTCTTGTTGGGATCCTATTGGGGTTTATGGGGCTTTGTTGGGATCTCATTGGATTTTGTTGGGGTTTGTTGGGATCCCATTGGATTTTGTTGGGTTTTGTTAGGATTTGTTGGGTTCCCTTTGGGTTTTGTTGGGATCCCGTTGGGTTTTGTGGGGTTTTGTTGGGATCCCGTTGAGTTGTATTGGGTTTTGTTGGGATTTTTGGGTTTCTTTTGTATTTATTTGTGTTTTGTGGGGTTTTGTTGGGATCCCGTTGGGTTTTGTGGGGTTTTGTTGGGTTCCTGTTGAGTTCTGGGGGGTTCCCATGGGGTTTTATGGGGTTTTATTGGGATTTTGTGGGGCATTGTTGGGTTCTGTGGGGTTTTGTTGGGTTCCCGTTGAATTTTGAGGGGTTCCCGTTGGCTTTTGTGGGGTTTTGTTGGGTTCCCATTGGGTTCTGTGGGGTTTTGTTGGGTTCCCGTTGAATTCTGGGGGGTTCCCGTTGGGTTCTGTGGGGTTTTGTTGGGTTCCCATTGATTTTTTGGGGGTTCCCGTTGGCTTTTGTGGGGTTTTATTGGATTCTGTGGGGCGTCTTTGGTTTCCAGTTGGCTTTTTTTTGGGTTCCATGGGCTTTCATTGGCTCCTGGTGTCCCCTCCCTGCTTCGCCGCCCTATGGGGCGCCCCATAACCTCCCCCCACGCCTCCCCCCGGCGCAGGGGTGAAGGTGATGTTCCGTGTGGGGCTGGTGCTGCTGCGCCAGGCGCTGGGCTCCCCCGAGAAGCTGCGCAGCGCCCAGGGGATGTACGAGACCATGGAGCTCCTGCGAAGCGTCCCCCCCCCGGGGCTGCACGAGGACGCCCTGGTGCACCAGGTGGGGCGCTATGGGGTGCTGGGGGGTGCTATGGGGTCGCTATGGGGCTCTATGGGGCACTGTGGAGCAGTATGGGGTCGCTGTGGGGCATTATGGGGTGGCTATGGGGTGTTATGGGGTCACTATGGGGCTCTGTGGAGCACTATGGAGTGGTATGGGGTCGCTATGGGGCACTATGGGGTGCTCGTGGGTAGCTATAGGGCACTATGGGGTGGCTATGGGGCTTTCTGGGGTCACTATGGGGCTCTGTGGAGCACTGTGGAGTGGTATGGGGCTGCTATGGGGTGGCTATGGGGCACTGTGGGGTGCCTGTGGGTAGTTACGAGGCACTATGGGGTGGCTATGGGTCGCTGTGGGTCTGCTCCATAGATGATGTGGGTCTCAGTGGGTCTGAGTGGGTCGCTATGGGTAGCTGTGGGTCTGCCCCCCAGGTGATGTGGGTCTGAGTGGGTCGCTATGGGTCGCTGTGGGTCTGCCCCCCAGGTGATGTGGGTCTCAATGGGTCTCAGTGGGTCTCTGTGGGTCTCAGTGGGTCGCTATGGGTCGCTGTGGGTCTGCCCCCCAGGTGGCGGCGCTGCCGGTGTCGGAGGCGCTGATTGAGCGCGAGCGTGGGGCGCAGCGGCGGCGCTGGACGGAGACGCGGGGGGAGATGCTGCGGCCGCCCCCCCCACAGCGCGGCCCCCACGGAGCCAGGGGGGTCC
>NW_018365182.1:5370-6478 GCF_002078875.1 Numida meleagris
CTGTCCGATTGACAGCCCCATTTGATTGACAGCCCCGTCTGATTGACAGCTTCATCTTGCTGATAACTCCCATTGACAGCTCTGTCCGATTGACAGCTCTGTGTGATTGACAGCTGTGTCCGATTGACAGCCCCATCTGATTGACAGCCCCGTCTGATTGACAGCCCCTTCTGATTGACAGCCCCATCTGATTGACAGCCCCGTCTGATTGACAGCTTCATCTTGCTGATAACTCCCATTGACAGCTCTGTCTGATTGACAGCTCTGTCTGATTGACAGCTCTGTGTGATTGACAGCTGTGTCCGATTGACAGCCCCTTCTGATTGACAACGTCATCTTGCTCCGATGGACGCCCCGTGGTCCGATCGATCTCCCGTTAATTGGCCCGTTGACTGACGCCTCGTTGATTGACACCTCGCTAATTAGCGTCCCATGGTTGCCAACCCACTAATTGCCGCCCTCTGATTGCCGGTGCATCGTCAGCCCGCTCATTAACGCTTCTTGTTGGAGGACTTGGATTGACGTTTCTGCTAATTAACATCCCATTGATGATTGATACACCGTTGATTAGTGTGTCATTAATTAATATTTTGTTGACGCTCACTGATTGACATTAATAATTGCCTGTTGGTTGGTTGATTTCCAGTTAATTGGTTAATTGACAGCTCCCATTGATGGGCGCCCAATTCATTGATGCCCAAGTAATTGACACCCAATTAATTGTCATCCACTGGTTGATTGATCGTTAATTAACAGGCAGTGGATGCCCACTGGTGGATTGGCAGCTTGCATTGTTTGACGGCCAATTAATTGACACCCAGTTAATTGACACCCAGTTAATTGGCACCGTTTATGGGGTTTTTGGCGGACGTTTTTGGGGATATTTGGGGTTTGGGGGGAAATTTGGGTGTTTTTAGTGGGAAATTTTGGGTTTTTTTTTTTGCGATATTGGGATTTTTGGGGACATTTTGGGATATTTTGGTGTTTTGGGGGGGCATTTTGGGATTTTTGGGGACATTTTGGGTATTTTGGGGCTATATTTTGGGGATAATTGGGTGTTTTTTGGGGGGGACGTGGGATTTTTGGGGACATTTTGGGATATTTTGGT
>NW_018365183.1:0-1152 GCF_002078875.1 Numida meleagris
CTCTTTGCATGTTCCAGGTGTCATCCAGCAGATGGAAGGATCTTTTCTTAAGGAAGTGAACAACCCTGCTTCGTTGGCACAGTTCAAGCGAGCTTTGCGTGATGTCTCTCACCGTAATCCTTCTTTGACTCTGCACATTCAATCTCACACTGTGTTGCCTGCTCCTTGAACTGAAGGCAACCACACGGCTGATATCACGGAGCGTGCTCATCAAACACAGAAATGTATTCTTCATCAACAAAAAAGAGGGGAATACAGGAGACACGCCACAAGAAAGATGATGTAAGGCTTTGCCGGTGCTGAATGTTTAGGAGAGTGATCATCCAGATACAACTTGAGCAGATCGTCATTTTGGGGGCTCCCCAGTGCTCAAGGAACAGCCGATGGTGAACGTTCGGGATATGGCCACAGGGCATTGGGAAGGGCCCGGACGTTGGAACAGCAGATAAGCTTGTGTTTCTACAAGGACTGGCCGTACGTGGGTCCCAGCACGACACATTCGACCTCATCTCCAGGCAGAAAAGAACTGGGATGGTGTGTTTCTTACTCATTGCTTTTGTCTTGTAATTTGTTGTATTATAGATATTAAAGTCAGTGATGAAAAACGGCTGCACTACCCACTGGATGGCATTGTAATAACCAGCCTAATAATGGTATGGCCAAGAAGGTGATTTTCCCTGTGCTAGCAAGGCAGCCTCGAGAATTAGAATCATTAGGCATCATCTACGTGACTGTGTGCTGCTTCTATTTTAGGAGTAGGTGAAATGTGAATGGAAAAGGATTTGATGGCACCAGGGCTGGAATAGATGGGAATAGCTCTTTTAGTGTGATTGTACCACCTCATTATCAGTAACACTGGGTTATCAGGCTAGCAATTAGCCTTGTCTTAATTTGTGAAGGCAAAACCTGGAAAGGAATCCCAGGCAAAGGAATGACCCTGCACTATACAATGATTAATTCTCTGTCATCGCACTAGTCAGGATTTCAAAAACATGACCACGCATCACTCGAGATAAAGGCGCACACTATCTGACTAGGATTCCACCTGGGATTCTGATCTAGGATTCTGGAGTATTGCCCCACAGATTCTTAGCTCGCTGCTCCCTTCCATTGGCACCTCTATCAGGGACCCAAATGCCCCTCACTGCAGAA
>NW_018365183.1:4868-6529 GCF_002078875.1 Numida meleagris
GAACACCCACTATTTATACAAGACATGCACTAAATACACACTAGATATGCACTAAATACACACTAGATAAACAAGACATGCACTAACTATATACGAAAAGAACAAGATATACACGAAAAGTGTAAGATATACACTGAATATACACTAAATGTGCACTAAATGTACACGATATACACTGAACATATACTATATATATTAAATATACCCTCAATACCCACGGAAAACCCTCAATACCCACGGAAAACCCTCAATACCCACGGAAAACCCTCAATACCCACGGAAAACCCTCAATACCCACGGAAAACCCTCAATACCCACTACATATACACGACATCCACTAAATATACACAAAAAATACAAGATATACACTAAATATAAACTAAATATACACTAAAAACATACTACATATATTAAATAAACACTACATATACTCTAAATATATACTAGATTTACACTAAATCCAAGAAATATACATGATATACGCTAAATGGACACGATACACACTAGATGTACACGATATACACTAAATATCCAAGAAAAAGACTAGATGTACACGAAAAATAGAATATATATACATTAAATGGACAATATATGGACACTAAATGGGCACGAAAAACACTATATGGACACGATATACGCTAAATGGACACGATATAAAGTATATACACTAAACATACACTATATAGACAAGACATACACTAAATATACACAATATAGAATAAATTTACACCAAATACACACAATATGCACTAAATATGCACTAAATATACACGATATTCTCTAAATCTACACGATATAGACAAGACATACACTAAATATACACAGTATGCACTAAATATACACTAAATATACACGAAAAACACCCGATGTACTCTAAATAGACACGATGTACTCTAAATGTAGACAATATACACTTAATGTACACTAAACATACATGATATACACTAAATGTACACTAAATATACACGATATACACTAAATATACACGAACACTACACGATATACTCTCAATGTACACGATATACTCTCAATGTCCTCTAAATCGACACTACATCAACACGATATACTCTAAATAAACACGAAAAATACTAGATGTACACGGATATTACTAGATGTACACGAAAAATAGACGAAATATACACTGAATACATACACGATATGCACTAAATAGACAATAAATATGCACGATATACACTAAATAGGCACTAAGTAAACATTAAAAATAAACGAAATACATAAATAGAGTATATACACTAAATATACACTATACACAATAAATATACACTAAAAATACACTAAATATATACAGTAAATATACAAGATAAGCATAAAATAAACACTATATCCGCTAAATCTACACTAAATATACACTAAATTTAAAATATATACACTAAATATACACTAAATTTAAAATATATACACTAAATATACACTAAATTTAAAATATATACACTAAATATACAGTAAATACAGGAAATACACTCTAATTATACAGGATATACCCTCAATATACACTCAATATACACGATATAGACTAAATACGCACGATATACACCAAATTTACAATGAATATGCACGAGATACGCTGAATATGCACGAGATACGCTGAATATGCACGAGATACGCTGAATATGCACGAGATACGCTGAATATGCACGAGA
>NW_018365184.1:0-2884 GCF_002078875.1 Numida meleagris
TGGAGTAAACTGGAGTAAACCTGGAGTAGAGGAGGTGTGAGCATTGAGTAAAGGGTGTAAACCTGTGATTGGGAGAGGAAATGGGTTGGAAGTGGAAAAATGTGGAGTAAAATGGGCACGAATCTGGAGTAAAGTGTGAGGAAATCTGGAGTAATGAGTGTGTAAACCTGGTGTAAACCGTGCATCAAGCAGATGAAAGTCAGGAGGAAGGGGAGTGTGAAGCTGGAATAAAGTGTGAGTAAACATGGAGTGAATTGTGAGTAAACCTGAGGTAAAGTGTGAGTAAACCTGGAATAAAGGGGGTGTAAGCATTGAGTAAAGGGTGTGAATCTGATTGGGAGATGGGGTTGGAAGTGGAAAATTGTGGGGTAAAATGGGCACGAACCTGAAGTGCGTGTAAACCTGGAGTAAATGTGTAGTAATGAGTGTGTAAGCCTGGAGTAAAGCGAGCATAAACCAGATGTAAGTCAGGAGGAATTAGTGTGGCAAACTGGAGTAAAGTGTGAGTAAACCTGGAGTAAACCTGGAGTAAGGGAGGTGTAAGCATAGAGGAAAGGGTGTGAAGCTGTGATTGGGAGAGGAAAAATCTGGAGTAAAATGGGCATGAGCCTTGAGTAAAGTGTGAGGAAACCTGGAGTAAATGTGGAGTAGTGTGTGTGTAAACCTGGAGTAAAGGGGGCGGAGATGTGATGGGGAGTGTAAATGGGGGTGGGAGTGGGAAAAGGTGGAGTAAAGTGGGTGTAAACCTGGAGGAAAGGGTACGGGAAGATGGAATAAAGTGTGAGTAGATCTGGAGTAAACCTGGAGTAGAGGGGTGTAAATACGGAGGAAAGGGTGTGTGAGTAAACCTGGAGTAAATCTGGGGTACACGAGGAGTAAATCTGGGGTAAACATGGAGTAAAGGCTGTGTGAACCTGGAAGAAAGTGTGGGTAAACCTGTAGTAAGGATGGAGTAAAGTGGATGTAAACTTGGAGTAAAGGAGGTGTGAGTGTGGAATAAAGTGGGAGCAAACCAGGACTTAAGCTGAAGCAAGGTGGATGTAAGTCTGGAGTAAAGTGGTAGTAAACCTGGAGTAAAGGGTGTGTGAATGTGGAGTAAATTGATAGTAAACCTGGATTAAACTGGCCATAAACGTGGAGTAAATGGGGAGTAAAGCAGGATCAAAGGGTCTGTGAACCTTGAATAAAGTGTGAGCAAACCAGGAGTAAACCTGGAGTAAAGTGGGTGTAAATCCAGAGGAAAGGGAGTGTGAACCTGGGGTGAAGGGCAAGTAAATACGGAGTAAAGGGGGTGTAAAGAGGGCGTGAATGTGGACTAAAGTGGGTGTAAACCAGGAGTAAACCTGGAGTAAAGCGGGTATAAATCCTGAGGAAAGAGAGTGTGAACCTGGGGTAAAGTGCAAGTAAACCTAGAGTAAAGGGGGTGGAAAGGGTGTGTGAATCTGGGATGAAGGGCAAGTAAATATGGAGTAAAGGAGGTGTAAAAAGTGCGTGAACCTGGAGTAAAGTGGGTGTAAACCTGGAGTAAAGTGGGTGTAAATCCAGAGGAAAGGGCGTGTAAACCTGGAGTAAACCTGGAGTAAAGTGGGCATAAATCCAGAGGAAAGGGTGCGTGAACGTGGGGTAAAGTGTGAGTAAATGTGGAGTAAAGGGGGTGTAAAGAGTGTGTGAACCTGGGGTAAAGTGGGTGTAAACCAGGAGTAAACCTGGAGTAAAGCGGGTGTAAATCCAGAGGAAAGGCTGCGTGAACGTGGGGTAAAGTGTGAGTAAATACGGAGTAAAGCGGGTGTAAAGAGTGTGTGAACCTGGACTAAACTGGGTGTGTAAACCAGGAGTAAACNCTTGGCTCCGCCCACCCACCGCTCTCCACCATTGAAACTCAATAGAAAACAGAAGGGGGAGGGGTTACAGAATAGGCCACGCCCACACGACCAGGCCACGCCCCTTCTTGAAGCCCCTCCCCTTCTTTTGGCTCCACCCCCCAGTATCATCCACCAATGAAGCCCTGGGGAGGCCAGTAAGCCCCGCCCCCATGTCAGGCCACACCCCCTTTCTCAAACCACGCCCCCTTTTGTGTGACCACGCCCCTTCTTGAAGCCCCTCCCCTTTAGTTAGGCTCCGCCCCCAATAGCGCCTACTTGATGCCCCATGGATGGCAATAAGCCACGCCCCCATCAAGCCATGCCCCCCTTGCATGACCACGCCCCTTCTTGAAGCCCCACCCCTTCAGATAGGCTCCGCCCCCTTCATTATCCCCCCACGATGCCACCTGGCAGCCAACAGGCCACGCCCCCACATCAGGCCACGCCCCCTTTTCATAGACCACGCCCCCTTTTGTGTGACCGCGCCCCCTTCTTGAAGCCCCTCCCCTTTAGTTAGGCTCCGCCCCCGATAGAACCCATGTGATGGCCTATGGATGGCAATAAGCCCCGCCCCCTCATCAAGCCACGCCCCCTTTCGTGTGACCACGCCCCTTCTTGAAGCCCCGCCCCTTTAGATAGGCTCCGCCCCCTCTATTATCCCCCAATGGCACCACCTGGAGGCCAATAGGCCACGCCCCCCGCTTCAGGCCACGCCCCCTTTCTGGGCCACGCCCCCTATCCCAGGCCACGCCCCCATTTCTTGGCCCCTCCCACTCTCCCCTAAGCCCCGCCCCCTCCCGCAGGCTCAGCGAATCCCTTACGCGGGACGGCGCCCAGATCCGCGCCCACATCCGCCTGGTGCTGGAGGTAAGCCCCGCCCCCCCCTCATTAACCCTTCCGCTCATTAACGAGCTCGACGTTAACGAGCCCTGCCCTCGTTAAACCTTTTTTCTCCCTTAACCCTTTGTTCCTTCGTTAACGCAGGGCCTGCGGGAGCTGCAGGGCTTCCAGGACCCCCCTGG